>NC_139642.1:17238361-17313361 GCF_964638095.1 Poromitra crassiceps | reverse complement strand
TGTGCACCTGTGTCACAAAGGAAAAGCCATCCAGAGATGGTGTCGATGACGAACAGCTGCCTGCGAGCGGCTGGAGTGAAAGCCACCTTGTGCCACTAGAGCAGAGATACTCAACTTGCTTTGCCCGGGTGCCACTTTCGTGAAATGATAGAAGGCCAGGGGCCAGTTAATAAACAAAGAATATACATTTTTCTGTAGCGGATTGTAGGTTTTTGGGGTGTCAGCCGGAGTTTAGTCTGACAATGTTGTGCACACCGGATAGTCAGTTAGGTTAAGTTAGTTAGGTTAAGTACATACATAAGTGCCTGGGTAGCAAGCAGACGGCAGTATTTGACAATTTAGCAGCTAAATCATAGATTATTGAAAGATATTCCATATTCCAGACTGAAATGCTATAACAGAAGTGGAGTATTGGCCAGAATGACATGAACATTTGGACACTTATTCAGCGGGTATCTTGCATGTTGCGTTCAGGTGCACTGTGTAAAAATTGCAATTCCATCGCGGGCCATGAGCTCTGAAGGCTTGCTGTTACCGAAGTCGTGCATAGAGAGAATCTGTTGAGCTCACTCCCCCCTCTCTTTCTCTCTCTCCAGAGTCTGTGAGACTGGTGGATGGGACTAGTCTGTGCTCAGGCAAACTGGAGGTGAAGTCTAACCAGACGTGGTCCTCAGTTTGCGAAGCTGCCTTTGACCAGCAGGATGCAGAGGTGGTCTGTAGGGAGCTTGGTTGTGGGGCTCCCTCAGTCCTCCAGGGGGCGCTCTATGGAGAAGTGGAGACTCCAATGTGGTCCAAAGAGTTCCAGTGTAAAGGCAATGAGTCCGTTCTCCTGGACTGTGGAAGCTCAGGCTCGGCTCGAAACACCTGCTCACCTGGCAAAGCTGTTGGACTCACCTGCTCAGGTAGGAGAGGAGCTGCAGCTTGGATTTGGCTTCATTTCTGTTCTGTTCTAATCAAAGTGACTATGTTACTAATGACTCTCTTGTCTCTGTTCAGAACTTGATGATGTCAGGTTGGAGGATGGATCTAGCCGTTGTAATGGTGCACTGGAGGTGAAACAACATGGAGAATGGACACCAGTGAGCCCCTCTGACTGGAGCCTGAAGTCAACAGCTGTAGTGTGTAGACAGCTGGACTGCGGCTCTGCTGTTTCCACCTATAAGGGAGTTGGTTGGTCACGAAGATCTGTATTGGAGCTCATGTCTCCCTGTCTTCAGTCTAGGTCTCCACTGAGGGAGTGTGTATCACCAAGGCCTGGCCCTTCCGCTTTGACCCTGCAGATCACCTGCTCAGGTAACACCATCAATGACATCAAGTATGACAGTAATGTTTCCGGTCTCTTCCTCCTCCCTCTCAGTGTGTTACATTAGACTGATCTGTAAAGTGTAAAGTGTAAGAACCTTAAGGGATGCTGCAGAGCTGCTCTAACCCAAGTATTGTTATTACTGTAATTTTCACTATTATCACAATTGATGTTAAAGAAATAACCTGACCGGGTCTGAACTTTGACCTGCACAATGAGGAAAAACCCACATGCATTTACAAGCCCCAATACATGGAGAGATTGAGCAGGAAAGTATGTTGTTAACCAGGTTATGTTACTGTGATTACGACCTTGTAATTCGATAAATATTTTGAGATGTCAATTAGACAAAGTATTGCTTTAATTGGGTTAAGATTGAATTATTACTGTGAATGTAATCACATGTATTGCCACACTAGATTGTAATTTAGTTAGCTAATGAGGAGTGTGTTTGAGCTTTCTCATGTGAAATGTGTGTTCTGACGTGTGGTGAGTTTTTGTGTGTTTGTGTGTTGAGAAACAGTGGAATATAAAGTGACATAGAAACCAGAGACATGAGAAAACAAATCATCATGTTAATTTTCTGCCTTTTTTCCTCAGGACTCAAGGCTGAAGAAAACCCCAATTCAATAGGTACATAGAGGAAAGAAATAGAGATTTTTATTATCATTATTATTATTATTATTATTATTATTTCAAATCAAAGTCTTTTTTAATTAATCACTCTATTGTCTCTATTCAGTTGGTGTTGTCAGGTTGGTGGGAGGAGCCACCCACTGTGCTGGTGGACTGGAGGTGAGACACAAGCGAGACTGGAGACCAGTGGATATCTGGTCGTCTGCCTGGGACTTGAAGGCAGCAGCTATAGTGTGTAGAAGTCTGGAGTGTGGCTCTGCTGTTTCCACAGAAAGGAGAAAGTATTCCTCAGAAAGATCTGTATGGAATATCAATTCTGACTGTCTTCACTCTGGGTCTACACTGAGGAAGTGTATATCAGGACATTCTGGCTCCACTTCATCCAATATCCTGCAGATCACCTGCTCAGGTAACACCATCAATGACATCAACTATGACAGTAATGTTTCCAGTCTCTTCCTCCCTCTGTCACAGGGACAGTCGGTGGTTTACATTGGACTGAACTGTAAAGTTATCCAGGACAATGGCATCCTAAAGGGAAGAGAAGTGAGCTTGTTGCTAGAAGCTCACTGGTTCAAATCCTCCTCTTCTTTTTTTTCTTCTGTAGTGCCCTTCAGCAAGGCAGCTCCCGCTAACTGCTATAGAGAGCCAAAGTTGACGTCACTTCCTGCTTCAGCATGCTCACCAAGAGATTTCAGACAGATCGTAAAAGGCTTAGATAGCTTTCCTCCATCAAACCAAGTGATTCAACTACATTTGCAATCAGGAGAGACCATAGAACATTTCACTCGGACCAAAACTTAATAGCAGCTTAATAGCTCAATAGCAGGGGCCAGGCCCGGCGTTAGGGGGGGGCCTGACCGGGCCGGGCCCCCCCATTCCCCAAACTGCCCCCCCCCCATTAAATTTTTTTTTGGCTAAAAACGTTTTTCCGTTTTAAAGTTTTAAAGTTTAAAACGGAATCTGGCTGTCATTAGGCATTGATTAACTGAATGCTATTGCTAACTGTTACTTTGAACATCCATTTGCAATGATTCTGGCTGGATATTCACTATTGTAAATTTGTCACAATGAATGCAATTTGTGCACAATGTGTAAATACATTTAATATTAATTGTTTAGGCCTAATTATTTGTAAAGTCACAACACATTAGAGATGTGTGTAGTTCTTCATAGATTTAGCCTCTTCATTTTGCTCTCAAATGCACCAGGTTGACGAATTTTATTTTAAAATGTACAAAATCTTCTTCCGGGGGAGAATCCCCCGGACCCCCCTTGGGTAGCTTGGCCCCCCCAAGCTAGGGGCAGGCCCCCTCTTTAACTTGGGTCTGGAGCCGGGCCTGGCAGGGGCTGCATGAACTCAACTTTCCAACTGTCTGCTCATCTTATGATGTAATAGCTAATTATCATAAAGAACAAAACAATGTTGATGTTTTGGTGGAAATGTTAACAATTCTGGTTTGATTTAGTCAACAAAGGGGTAAACATGGGGTTAAAGTGAGGCACTAATGGTTGGAGAGGGGTGGTGTAGGATTCAAATAAGCACTGGGAACATCAGAATCAGAATCAGAAACACTTTATTGCCAAATGCATTACAAGGACACAGCAATTCATTCTGGTGAATCAGCACACTCGACAAGATACAAATAACAGACAGTGAAGACAAGACACTCAGTACATGAAAGAGCATGTAATAGCAATAGTTTTGACTAAAAAAGGCAACTATATGCACTCATAAAATACA
Organism: Poromitra crassiceps; assembly: GCF_964638095.1. Taxonomy (NCBI): domain Eukaryota; kingdom Metazoa; phylum Chordata; class Actinopteri; order Beryciformes; family Melamphaidae; genus Poromitra; species Poromitra crassiceps. The sequence continues at coordinate 17,309,678 of NC_139642.1, read as the reverse complement.
ACAAAATCACCAGAGACTAGGATAAAAAATCAAATTATAGAAACGCATGGATTTTATTAAAATAGTAGGATAAAGTGCTCTAAAAAGAGTGACTGGAACAACATGTTTTAATGTATACAAAGCTGGATGATATCTTATCAAATAGAGATGTGGACGGTTGAGTGTTCAAGGAAGAGACTGTATATGGCCTGACTCTCTGTACTGGCTTTTAAAGGAACTATGGAGGATGTTTATTCACAACCTGTAAATTTGGCCCTGCAGTCTTACAACTGTTCTACTCTCTCTCTCTCTCTCTCTCTCTCTCTCTCACTCTCTCTCTCTCTCTCTCTCTCCAGAGTCTGTGAGGCTGGTGAATGGGACTAGTCTGTGCTCAGGCAGACTGGAGGTGAAGTCTAACCAGACGTGGTCCTCAGTGTGTGAAGCTGACTTTGACCACCAGGATGCCGAGGTGGTCTGTAGGGAACTTGGCTGTGGCGCTCCTTCAGTCCTCCAGGGGGCGCTCTATGGAGAAGTGGAGGCTCCAATCTGGAACAAAGAGTTCCAGTGTGAAGGCAATGAGTCTGCTCTCCTGGACTGTGGAAGCTCAGGCTCAGCTAGAAACACCTGCTCACCTGGCAAAGCTGTTGGACTCACCTGCTCAGGTAGCAGAGGAGCTGCAGCTTGGATTTGGCTTCATTTCTGTTCTAATCAAAGTGACTTTAATTTACTTTCTTTTACTAATTACGCATTTACTCTTACTGTTGTCTCTGTTCAGAGCTTGATAATGTCAGGTTGGTGGGAGGAGCCAGCCGCTGTGCTGGTGGACTGGAGGTGAAACAATATGGAGACTGGAAACCAGTGAATGACAGGTTCTATAACTGGAACCTGACGTCGGCAGCTGTGGTGTGTAGACAGCTGGACTGTGGCTCTGCCGTCTCAACAACAAAAAAAAGCGACGATGATGGGATCAATGTCTGGACGATCATGTCTGACTGTCTTCACTCTGGGTCTGCACCGAGGGAGTGTGTACTAACAGACCCTTCCCTTGACATTAGCAGCCTGCAGATCACCTGCTCAGGTAACACCAACAATGACATCAACTACAGTATGACTGTCAGGTTTCCAGTCTCTTCCTTCCTCTGTCACAGTGACAGTCAGTGCTTTACGTTGGAATGAACTGTAATGTTATCCAGAACAATGGCGGGCATCCTAAAGGGAAGAGAAGTGGGCTTAAGCTCACTACTTCAAATCATATGTCAAGTATGAATAGTAATATAGTGTATTAATAATCTATACTTAAAATAATTATTAAATTTCTTTAACTCATTGAGTGTCAGAGCGTTTTCAGTGATTTCTCGAGGCCCACAGAATATTGTGTGATATTACTATGTAAACACCGAACACGCACAAAGAACGATGAGACTCTCTTCTATCATCTGCAAAAAAAAGTTTATTGATCCCATTTTCCGTTCTTTAGTTATGAGCCGGAGAAGATAGGCTGTTTTGAGCAAAAAGACACTTTTCAAATTAGAAGCTGAGTTATTCCGCCTTTTGTGAAATGCAGCATTTCAAGCACATTCACTGAGTCTGAAGATAATATTTTCTGATGTAGTGACGTGGTGTAGTTGTGTGGTGCCTGCGTGCCCCACCCCCCTCTCCCCCCCTCAGCTGCAAACTCCTCCCCACACTAACACACAGCCTAAACACGCACCCAGTCTATTTTCGGAGCTCTCCGTTTTTTTGTGCCGGCTCCCAGCGCGACACGGAAATGCCAAACCGGACTGCAGGGAAAGGTTTGGCCCTTCGGCGTCGGGTGCTGCCTTTCTGGCGGCTAATCGTGTGAAGAAACTATGCAGACAGACAGACAGAGGCAGAGGGGCTCAGTTGTGGGCGCGGATTGACTGATGTTCGCAGCCAACATCAGCTGCAGTCAGAGCCATCTATATGGCTCTGGCTGCAGCATGAGCGGTTTCTCTTTGATCACGGGGGTTTTTCCTGCTGTTTTCCGGACCTTATACACATTCAACATGCCCCAAAATTTTACAGGAGATATATTAGGCTTTGATCCACGTCCCACCGTCAAAAAACGCAATTGACGACAATCGTCGTCATTGGCACTCAATGAGTTAATTGTAAATATGAGTTTATGGATAAATAGGCTACTTAAGCATGGGTAGGATTAAATAAGTGTATACTTCTTCCTACACCTTTTTTAACATGTAATATTTCATTTGTGTTGTGTATGAGAATTTGCTCATTGCACTTTCCAAAGTGTCGTTTCCAAAGTGATGTGAGTCAGCCTCTGAAACGCTACCTCTCAGGTGACCCACACCCCAGGTCGCAATGGGCTGAATTTTGATATGAATGCACGCCACACTCCTAATGGATGCAGGATAGTGGGATACGCACGCGAACGCAAAAAGCGAGTGCATCTCTGACCTTAGTCTTATTACCACACCGTCCAGTATATACTAGGTTCGACCTAGTCTTGTTTTCTTATCTATTGTCATTCTTGCTTTTGTTTGATCTGCTTTTTATCTTTACATGTTCAAAATAAAAACGATCAAATCAAAATTCCCGTTCCACTTCAGCAAGGCATCTCCTTCCCCCTCTGGAGGTAACATCATAATGTATTACGTTTGTCAAGGCAGCAGTTTGTCTCGGAGTCTTTTAATGCATTTTGAAAAACAATAAGAGTCTATGAGTTCTAGCCTGCAGTAGAACAGACAGTAGGAGCTTCTGACTAATGGAAATACATCAGAGGAGATTTAGAGGTTTCATGGGACATAATGGAGACAGGAAAAAATGTATCTGGTATTATCCTTTCAACAAATAAGAACTGAATCAAGATCAATATTGCAACTTGACTTTCTCCCTGTCTCTGTTCATCTATCTGTTAAATTCCAAATTTGAAGCTTATCGAGCAAGTTTCAGGAGCAGGACACACCTCCTCTGCATTACCATAATCCATAATATACTTTCTGGTTAGAGTCCAAATAGTAGATGTCGGAGGTATGCTCTCAGAGCCCAAAAACCTTAGCCTACCTGTGGTGTCCCTCAAGGAACCATTATTGGTCCTTGATTGTTGGAGGCAGCTTATCCATGTTTTTGTATATGGATGATTCTGCTTTGTTGGTAACTGGAGAGTGCCTAGAATCAGTTTAGATTATCACTCGGTAAAGAGCCCCAAAAAGTAAGCAGTCGATGTTGGTTATCAAATAAGTTATCCTTTATTTATCCCCTTGGGGGGGAATTCATCCTCTGCATTTGAGCCATCCTCTACTAGGAACCTTCCTAGAACTAGGAGCAGTGAGCAGCCACTGTGCATCAATCAATCACAGTTATCACACAAATCCTCTCCCTCCTCTTTAATCTTGTATTCTGCGCCCCTCTCCCTCCCCTCACCCTATTCTCTTCATGTCTTTTCTCTCCTCTTCTTTGTAGCGTCCTGAGCATAGCTGCCACATTGACTGCTTTGGCCTGTTGCTGCGATACATCAACGTCGCCGCCATATTGAAGGGGCAAGTAAATATGGGAACTGCGGTTTTTCTGGATAAAAAAGCACTATAAACGTTTACATTTCTCAACCAATGTGAATGAGTGGTTTTATATTCAGGGGTTTATGATATACTCATTCACTTTGTAATACTGGTGGGGGGGGGGTTTATCATATTTTTAAGCGAGTGGAGTGGACTCTCACCTAAAAGCCTCCACAACACATTCAGCAAGCAGAAACATAAGCTCATCGATCATGTTCAATAAATCATTGAAACGAGTCTTGTTTTGGGTGTGCTCCTTGCTAGTGGAATTCTTTATTGTCATTAGTAAAGAAATGCATGTTGTAATAACAGTGTTGGGGGTAACTCTTTACAAAAGTAACATATTACATGTAATATATTACTTTTAGCAGTAACTCAGTAATACAACTCATTACTTATAGGATTTCAGTAATATTATACCAGTTACTTTGTCAAGTAACTCAAGTTACAAATTTAGTTACATTTTATTAACACGTTGACTGCCACTGACGTATTAATACGTCAAAAATACGTCGTTTTTTTTTTTTTGACGGTGCTACGTGGATCAATGCCCCCCGCGTCTCCTATGGAGATATTGGAAGTATTGAATGTGTATAATCTATTTTACCGACCAGCTAGGTGGCGACGGTCCTCTCCCGACAGAGATAAAGTCAACCAAAAGCAGCCGCCTCCCGCGGCTGCTTCCTCCATTCTCAAGGAAATGGCTTGGCGATTTTACAGTCAGAAACGAACGAGCCTCATTCTCATACTGTAGGCGGGGACGCTTTCGCGCTGCTGCGGTGGGGGGTTCCAGAAATGGACTGTGTGGGCAGCATAAAGCCTAGAGTCGCACGGGGCTTCATCGGGGCTCTCAAACCCAAGAGACGAGTGAGACCTATCCACACTCGCTGCCAGGGAGGGAGGCTGCTCAAACTCGCTGCCAGGGAGGGAGGCTGCTCAAACTCCCAGCAGCAGAGCACTCGCTTGTGACAAACGCAGGCTGAAAGCCACTAGACACGCCCACGGAGGGAGGACTTGAAGGAGAGGGCGTTCGGAACTATATTGTTTGGATGTCTGATCTCTCACTGATGCCAAAAATAAATGGTTAAAGTGACTGTTCTGCCTGTTTGATTGAATTTCACAAAACTGCGATTATCTCAGCTTTCACTCTCAGACGCTAAAACCATGCTGTACTCAACGGCTAATATCTACATAACTACTAACTCTACAAACTAACTCTTTTAGACAGAGAAAGCACACATTCTATTAGTACTTTTGTGAACTTTGTGTTGACAAACTCCAAGCAGAAAAGAATCCTCGGCTCTTGTAAAATGAGCCAGAATCCTCAAAAAAACGGCTTGGCAAAAGCTACCTACAGCAAAAAAAAAACGGCTGGCAGTCAATGTGTTAAATCAAATCACATAATAAAAAAGATACAATCATTTCCTAATCAAATTGTGTGTTTTTATGCAAATAACCACTATAGATGACAATAACAAAGGAAAAGAATAACATTTAGAATTTTGGATTGTTTACACTGACTTCAATATGGTTTAAATAATTTTTCGGGATGCTTCCGGGGCAGCAATGTCATTCTGCTGCTGCTGTTGTTTTAGTAAAAGTAATGCAAAAGTAGTGTAATAAGTAACCAGTTACTCTACACAGAAAGTAATATTTAACAAATTTAACACGAGAGGGAGGGGGTTGTGGGCACATTTACCACTGGTACAGGGTTGTGGCACGAGGCGAAGGCCGTGCCACAACCCTCGAGTGGTAAATTTGTTTTCTACAACAGCTACCAAATAATATAAAAAATACACAATTGTAACATCCAATTCATTTATTTACAATCATTACTGGTTTCAGAATACATTTATCCTTCCGCCACAGAATATAGTTCCATACACAAGATCAATGATTGCACTAAACATTTAGTTGCCTTTGAGCCAAAAAACAACTAACCTATTCCTTAACGGGATTCACAGTTATTGATACATTGCCTGTAAAAGTACAGTTATTTAAACAGTTATTTAAAGCAGCCCGTTTTGGTGGTGGTGTGTTGATATCTGGTGACGGCAGAGGGCGTTTGTTTGTTTGACAGTCCCAGGTTCGGGGTCCGGGCGCTAGTCCGACCTCCCGCTAGTCCGAACTCGTGACAACTCAAGCTCAGCCAGTTCTCTCTCCCCAATTTCACCATGTCGTTCTTTGTTCACTTCACCTTCATCTTCATCTAACCACTGCTCAAAACTCAATCCACCCAGTAAATCAAACGTTACTACGAAATCGGACATTTCCTTGTTAGAGATCGGCCATTTCCTTGTTAGACATTTGTAGACTGACAGGCTAACAGTGGGCGGAGTCAGCACAGGGAGCGGAGTCAGCATCAGGGAGCGGAGTGATACTGCGGTTGGAGCCGAACTGTAGATTGTTGGCCTATTTACCACTGTTGCTAGCCAATCAGAATCCAGTATTCACTCATGCTGTTGTAGAATAGCAGCTTTAATATAAATCCCTTATTGAACATGTTTTAGATCAATGGTTCCCAAACTTTATCTGTCAGGCCCCCCTTTTGTGATAAAGGGAACATTATTTAGCCGCCCTCCCGACAAGCTAGCATGGTTGGCACCAATGGATGCTTTAGGTCATCTAGTTTCATATGATACCAGAAACTTCATTCTGGCTTTAAAACTAAGCGCGCTACAGCCTCTGAAAAATAGTAACAGGATAAATGACCAAGTAAAGGTTAATAAAAATAGGGAGCAGGGATGCTTTCATTCATGGAGAATGAAAAAGGTGATAGATACCAGGGCCGACCATAAAACCACTCAGAGATCCTCCTATTTTGGGATGAAAATAGTGACTGTCACATAGACTAGTTTGCATCCCTGAGGGAAACTCCCGTGAAACTCGGGAGTGTTGCCCCCAGTTTGGAAGCCACAGTTTTAGATAATACAACAGAGCCTCTCTCTGGGAGAAGGGCCCGACAGCAGAGCCTCTCTCTGGCAGAAGGGCTTGACAGGAGAGTCGAGCTCGTGACCTGAGGGTTGTGAGCTTAAATCCCGACTAGGGAAAATGCGGAGTCCCAACAACAAATTAAACGCTTGGACCACAATTTCACTGTCATACCTAACCATAGGTAACTGAACCACTCAAATACAGTAGTCACTCACATCAATAGTGATCACGCTAGTTACCATGACAATAGACATGCTAACTGCTTTTGTAAGCTCCAATATTTGTCTTTAGCCTATTAAAGATGGCCGCCCTGTGCTGGAGTGGAACGACATGTTTATGACATGTCAGATAGTTGTTGAATATGATCATGCAGAATAAGTCATTAATAAGTGCTTTATCATGCTAACAAGCAGCTAGTAGTTAGTGGTTAATAAGTGTACCTTAATATAAAGCAGGCATGCAAAGTGCGGCCCACAGGCTGATTTTAAGTGGCCCTCGGCTTGTCTCTCAAAATATTCTGTATGTGGCCCTCCACACATTATTGGTTAATCAAGCAAGTTCACTTTGCGTTTTTTCCATTCACCTAACGATGAGAGCACTATTATACAGTTTGTAGACAAGCACCATGTAGGAACTACGCAGATGGAACTAATGTTTTCAGATGGTAAACAAAATCCTTAGACTACAATTGTATTGTATGTGATTTATTTTTTTAAATTGTCCATATGATGCGAGAAGCAGCTGGCCGGCCCCCGCGGTATTTTCACATGATCTAATCTGGCCCCCATTCAAAAAACTTTGGACTCCCCTGATATAAAGTCTTACCCATTTTTACATTTAAATTGTTTATTTTCAACTGGAATTCTGTAACCCCTGGAAATAAAATGTCATGGCAACTGCAAGGCTACACTACAGTATATTTAATGCGTACAAGAGGAGAGCGAGGTAATTCTTGCATGATATGCTTGTGTGTGTACAGTATATGCATGCACATGTATATATTTACATGTACTCATATAATGGATGTAAAAGTCTTGCTCTCCTGAAAGAAAATAGAAATATTTGATCACAAAAAAAGTATGTTTAATACTTGATGAATGGACTTCTAAACAACTTTAAAAATTTCCATTTGATTGTTCTCTATAACACATTAGTTAACATTACATTGTTATCAAATAATGCTGCCAAGTAGTCTGCGTCCATATTTTTTTAATGTAGAAACTGTGATAGCAGCATTAAACAAAACTCTGAACATCAAATCTCCTGATCTGAATGTCAACATATTAAAAGCTAATTTATTTGTTGATTTAAAAAAAAACGATTAATATACAAACATCTTTAGTTATTATCTTAATTTTCCAGGAGTATCGCACGAGGCTGATCATTGCTCTATTCATAGCTGGAGGTATTTTGAAGGTGATTGTCAGTTCTGCTATCATCCTTATGAACAATGGGGAAACTGCAATCCAGAAACATTGTAGAACTCAGCAGGGAAGCCATCCGAAAAGTATGGCTATCAACATTAAAGGAGACCTTAATTCCAGCTTAAAATATTATGTTTTACTCACCCAGATAATTTTGGTTTCATTCGGATCCCCATAGAAGATATTCAGCTCCAAGTAGAGTCCTGGAACTGGCCAAAATGGGCAAAAACAGGGGATATGTAGTACACACTGTAAATAACGTATTTTCTGCAACGTAGCGGTTCATATCCTCATAATATCGTTCATAAATGAACGTGAATCCATCAATTCTCCTTCGGGCTGCTTCAGGCAGCCTCGGTTTGCTGCAGGCGAACGGAGCAAATCACGTCATGTTCTAGACCGGACCTTGCACCCATAATTATTCTACAGCGGGGCATTCAAAAATAAGGTGGATAGCCCACCTTTTATGCTAAAGGTGCCTCTTTAGTTTATATGCTCTCTTCTCGACCGCAGCAGTCTATCGCTATTGTTGCTCTTACCTAGCTTAACTGTTCGCAGTAAGTTAGCCCTTACAAGGAATGCTAGTCTGAGCAACTGTAACCTTTCTACATGTCCCTTACCCGAAGAGAATGTTCAGAAGTGCCGCATCGATAGCAACCCCCTATCGTCTCTTCAGCTTCCCCTGAGGGAACTTGGACATAACCCCCCTTTTTCCCTACTCTACTCGTGGGATGTCTTCATCCTCTCTGTCCTGTCTCCCCAGGACATCTGCAGGGTGGCAAGTTGGGTCTGGGCTCTCTCTTTTGTCCGGTTCTATAGACTGGACGTAGACCTCAGCCCCATGCACCCCACTGCACAAGTGGTTTTAGCGGTCCCAGCACACGGTTCTGGCGTAGATATAACTTCTGTCTGAGGCCAAGCTGAGCTCTCAGCTCTGGTACTGTAACGTGTCCATGCATGTAGGCTATCAGGCTCTGCTGCAGGACTTTGACGATGCCATGTTCCTAAATAAATAGGTAAATATTTGGTCTGATTTGTGAGTCAGAGGCTGAATCAATAGAAACTCTGGAGTATGTCTCTGTGTTGTTGTGTTGTCCTGCCTCCAGCTTGCCGGGTCAAGGTAAGCACAGGGTCCTAACCAGGATTTTAGAAATACTGAGGCCATGAATCCTAATCCCACTAGAGGCGGTTTGGGGACATGTGGAGAAATATGAGGACATGACCTGACTGGAGAGAGAGAGAGAGAGAGAGAGAGAGAGAGAGAGAGAGAGAGAGAGAGAGAGAGAGAGAGAGAGAGAGAGAGAGAGAGAGAGAGAGAGAAGGGACAGATAGCACAGGGGTTGGAGGTTTGGATCATGATGGAGCCAATATCTAAACCAGCTGCTGTTCTTCTGCTGTTCCTGCTGCAGACCTGCCTGGCTAGTTATTACCGGCCAGTATTTGTCGATGGTAAGGAACATTATGGTTGTTTTATTATTAATAGCAGGCTACTAAAAGCAGTCATATCAGTAGTAATAGTATGATTAAAGTGCTATTTACATAGCACTTTTCTAAGCAATTACAATGTGCTTTCCAAAAATAAGATAACTAGGCACTCTGAGAGTGCAGACATCCACCAAGGACTGCCAAGGTCTGCTGTGATATGCTAATTCCATGAGTCCAATTGGATCTTTTTTATGCTAATTCCATGAGTCCAATTGGATCTTTTTTATGCTAATTCCATGAGTCCAATTGGATCTTTTCCTAAATGTAACGGGTTCTTTCCTTGGCCCATGCTACACCCTTCATGAAAATCCACCCAGTCGTTTTTTTTTTGTAATCCTGCTGACAAACAAATAATAACAAAGAACCTGAGACCAGAGTAGATAAAAAAGGAAACCAGACATGGGAATAAAGACAAAATAAAATACAATGACAAAGAAACAGACGTGCAGGGTTACAAACTGGGATAACATAGAACATAAAAGAACATTATAAAAAGGCTTCTATAAATGTACTTTGAGAGGTGCTTCACAAGATGAGAGTGATCTGGCTATCTGGAGTTCCTCCAGCAGGGACGTCCAAAACTTTGAGCTCCAACAGCAAAGGCCCGGTCACCTTTAGTTACCAACCGCCCGAGCTGCTACAATTCATGGAATGCACAATGGTTCCAACAGATAATTGAAATGCTTGCATAACACAACAGGGTGTTCAGTGCACCAGCGTTTCTGTTTAAATAAACATTTTGCTCCATTCTGCCGGGGCTGAACGTAGGATGAAAGCCATGTATGGACAGAAATAATAGTGTCACTGAAACTGAATTTGAACTATTTACATGAGAAAACGAATCATCAAATCATGATACAATTTTTTTTTTCTGCTCAGGACCCCAGCCTGAAGAAAACCAAACAGGTAAATATTGGAATAAAAAAAAACTGCAAATGCCTGGGTGTTCACCTCAACGATAAACTGGACTGGGATGAAGAAAGTTGATCTGATCATCTGATCTGATCTGATCTGATCTTAATGGAGAATAGTTTTTTTTAGAAACAGCTGTCTGATTTGGTTGGATTCCCCCCCGCCCTCCCAAAGTAAAGTTACTGATTACCTTTTAACAATTACTCTCTTATCTGTTGAGATGTGAGGTTGGTGGGAGGAGCCAGCCGTTGTGCTGGTCGACTAGAGATGAAACACCAGGGAGACTGGAGACCAGTGGATAGCCAGGACTCTGACTGGAACCTGAAGTCAGCAGCTGTAGTGTGTAGACATCTGGACTGTGGCTCTGCTGTTTCCACAAAAAGCAAAGAGGATTCCTCATCAAGATCTGTATGGAGGATCAAATCTGCCTGTCTTCCCTCTGGGTCTACACTGAGGGAGTGTGTCGAACCCCAGTTTCTAGATAAGCCATATTATTCCTCTTCCATCCTGCAGATCACCTGCTCAGGTAACACCATCAATGACATCAACTATAACAGTCATGTTTCCAGTCTCTTCCTTCCTCTGTCACAGTGGCGTTATTTCGAATCGCACATAGGTTACGCAAAAACCACGCCCTGTGCCCCTTCCTACGCAGCAGTCAAGCGCCGGGATTGGCCAGGAGCAAGTCTTTTGTCTTCTTTTGACAGCTGGAATCTCCCACACCACAACCACTGCACGGCACGCAGCCCAGTGATTTCATGAACCAACTGAATTGCTCTTGATAGCGGACATTGAAATTAATTATTAGTGTATTAACGCTAATGAAAACGTAACACACAAGCTTTTCAAACAAACATTTCCCACACACCAAAAAACACTGTGCCCAGCCTTACCCCGCTAGCCGGGCGCTTCTCGCTCATACTGAGCATTAGCGCCCGGCGAACGTCAACGCATTTCCCATCAAACAATTGTGCTGCTCTCACGTCTAGGTATAAAAGATAACTCTTACCTGAGCCAAAAACGTGAAGTGAAGACGCTATCCGATGCGCAACATCCTCTTCTTTTAATGACATATAGTTGACTCTTCCAAATTGTTGCATAAAATCCACTTTTCTGTCTTTGAAAAACCGAAAATGTAGGTGCAATACCATTTTGGAAGTGTGGGGGGCATTAGTGAGTATACAGTGAGTAAACAGTGAGTCGTCGTTCCGGGTTGCTCCAGATGAATGATTTTCGGTTTTTCAAAGACAGAAAAGTGGATTTTATGCAACAATTTCGAAAAGGCAACTATATGTCATTAAGAGGATGTTGCGCATCGGATAGCGTCTTCACTTCACGTTTCTGGCTCAGGTAAGGGTTGGCTTTCATACCTAGACGTGAGAGCGGCACAATTGTTTGATGGGAAATGCGTTGACGTTCGCCGGGCGCTAATGGTGAGTATGAGCGAGAAGCGCCCGGCTAGCAGGGTAATGCCCAGCCCAGCGATTTTATTAACCAAATTGCTCTTAATAGCGGACATTGAAAATAAATTACTGTAATAACGCCAATGAAAACACAAGCTTTTAACACACAATCGATGTTTAAACATTTATTTCAAAACATCATTGTAAAATTCAGGCCTTTAGCCAAAGCTTAAATAACAGAGCTCAGCTGCTAACCTGCAAATGAAAAATATAAAAAATATAAAATTAAAAATACAATAGGCTACAGCACATAGGCCTAGCCCCCCCCCCCCCCCCTTTCCCAGGCCAGCCGTTTGTTCCAGGCCAGTGAAGTCCCAACAATCTACAAAAACAAGCAATAATATAAAATCATAGATAAAAAGTTGAATCATACACAATAAATAAAAACAAAAGTAAAGGGTTAGCCTTCCCAATGGCCAAGGGCAGCATCTGTTATTTTGGCCTCATAATAAGCACTGAGGCGGGTGGTCAGAAAGTCAAATAACATTAAAATACATTGTATGCTTTGGTGCGATGTAGGATTTTGTCTTTCAATATCCTCATTGCAGCCTCGCTTGGTGACGTTGCTTCTCACAGGAATGGTGTCCCTGTAACAGAGAGCCCAACATGAGCATGAGCGCCTGGCCAACCCCGGCGCTTGACTGCTGCGTAGGCGGGCACAGGGCGTGGTTTTTGCGTAACCTATGTGCGATTCGAAATCACGCGTCACAGTGACAGTCAGTGGTTTACGTTGGACTGAACTGTCAAGTTATCCAGGACAATAACATCCTAAAGGGAAGAAAAGTGGGCTTGTTGCTGGAAGCTCATTAGTTGAAATCCCCCTATTTTACTGTAATGCTCTTCAACAAGGCAGTTGTACCCCCCATCTAATATACAGGGTTAATGCACGACGAGGTGTCCATTATCACTTTTTAAGGGACGACGCAAGAAGCGTGAACCGGTCTGAGGCGCCAGCCGACACCTCAAAGTGCATTAACGCGCTTATACCATGGTCACTTGCAAACAAAACAAGACCATTCATTTATATTTTCATGTGTTTTGCAATCAAAATTTAGTTTTTATAACCTTGGAGATGATTTAAGAACAGCAGAGAAAATAGTCCCCTCGCTCAGACCGCAACATGGGACATGATGCTCACACGTGTTCAGAGGGCAGTTTTTATCAGCTGATAACTGTCAAAGGCCTTTGCAGCAACCTGCGCGAGCGCCGGGCTCGCCCCCGCAGGGCGCAGCTCGCCCCCGCTCAGCTTGCAGAGGCACGCGCGTCACTTAATGGCTCAGAGCCGGCTTCTGTCAGGGGAGGGAAATCTCCGAAACGAAAATCTAAATTGTAAATACGAGTTATTTTTGATAAACTGAGCACACAGGTGATTTAAATACTTACTTTGACCGACTCAATTTTTTTTCTCAACTTACAAAAGTGCCATATTAAACCTTAACGGGGGTATCTGCTCAAACTGCTCTCTTGATAACACTGTTGAAACTATGGCGCATTGATATGAATGGTGAACAGACCATTTGGCTGAACCACTTTACCAACTGTACATTATCACTTTTTAACACGTTGAGTGCCAAGGACGAGATATCTCGGCTTACATAATCCAACCGTTGAGTGCCAAGGACGAGATATCTCGGCTTACATAAACATTTTTTTTTTTTGACGGTGGGACATCGATCAACCCCTTTTACGTCTCCTATACCACTATTGGAGGAAGAGAATGTGTATAATCTATTTTACCGACCACTAAGTGGCGACAGTGCCCTCCAGACAGAGAGAAAGCCGAGCAAAAAACAGCCACGGGTCCGCGGGAGAAAGCCATTCTAATTTTCAAGGAAATAGCTGGGCGAAAACTCTTTCGATTTCACACACACACACACACACACACACACACACACACACGCGCGCGCACACACACACACTCGAGTACCTTTGCGCATAAATAAGACCAGAATCACAAAAGCTTCTTCAAAGCTCTCAGCCGACACCTCAAGAAACGAACAAGCCCGTTTTACAGTAATCCAGACTGCCCGAGAGCGCCAGCAGGAGCCAGCAGCAGCAGCACAGACGGAGGGAGGAGTTTGGAGACACACACACACACACACACACACACACACACACACACACACACACACACATTCTGTATTCTGGTTTCAGAATACATTTATCCTTCCGCCACAGAATATAGTTCCATACACAAGATCAATGATTGCACTAAACATTTAGTTGCCTTTGAGCCAAAAAACAACTAACCTATTCCTTAACGGGATTCACAGTTATTGATACATTGCCTGTAAAAGTACAGTTATTTAAACAGTTATTTAAAGCAGCCCGTTTTGGTGGTGGTGTGTTGATATCTGGTGACGGCAGAGGGCGTTTGTTTGTTTGACAGTCCCAGGTTCGGGGTCCGGGCGCTAGTCCGACCTCCCGCTAGTCCGAACTCGTGACAACTCAAGCTCAGCCAGTTCTCTCTCCCCAATTTCACCATGTCGTTCTTTGTTCACTTCACCTTCATCTTCATCTAACCACTGCTCAAAACTCAATCCACCCAGTAAATCAAACGTTACTACGAAATCGGACATTTCCTTGTTAGAGATCGGCCATTTCCTTGTTAGACATTTGTAGACTGACAGGCTAACAGTGGGCGGAGTCAGCACAGGGAGCGGAGTCAGCATCAGGGAGCGGAGTGATACTGCGGTTGGAGCCGAACTGTAGATTGTTGGCCTATTTACCACTGTTGCTAGCCAATCAGAATCCAGTATTCACTCATGCTGTTGTAGAATAGCAGCTTTAATATAAATCCCTTATTGAACATGTTTTAGATCAATGGTTCCCAAACTTTATCTGTCAGGCCCCCCTTTTGTGATAAAGGGAACATTATTTAGCCGCCCTCCCGACAAGCTAGCATGGTTGGCACCAATGGATGCTTTAGGTCATCTAGTTTCATATGATACCAGAAACTTCATTCTGGCTTTAAAACTAAGCGCGCTACAGCCTCTGAAAAATAGTAACAGGATAAATGACCAAGTAAAGGTTAATAAAAATAGGGAGCAGGGATGCTTTCATTCATGGAGAATGAAAAAGGTGATAGATACCAGGGCCGACCATAAAACCACTCAGAGATCCTCCTATTTTGGGATGAAAATAGTGACTGTCACATAGACTAGTTTGCATCCCTGAGGGAAACTCCCGTGAAACTCGGGAGTGTTGCCCCCAGTTTGGAAGCCACAGTTTTAGATAATACAACAGAGCCTCTCTCTGGGAGAAGGGCCCGACAGCAGAGCCTCTCTCTGGCAGAAGGGCTTGACAGGAGAGTCGAGCTCGTGACCTGAGGGTTGTGAGCTTAAATCCCGACTAGGGAAAATGCGGAGTCCCAACAACAAATTAAACGCTTGGACCACAATTTCACTGTCATACCTAACCATAGGTAACTGAACCACTCAAATACAGTAGTCACTCACATCAATAGTGATCACGCTAGTTACCATGACAATAGACATGCTAACTGCTTTTGTAAGCTCCAATATTTGTCTTTAGCCTATTAAAGATGGCCGCCCTGTGCTGGAGTGGAACGACATGTTTATGACATGTCAGATAGTTGTTGAATATGATCATGCAGAATAAGTCATTAATAAGTGCTTTATCATGCTAACAAGCAGCTAGTAGTTAGTGGTTAATAAGTGTACCTTAATATAAAGCAGGCATGCAAAGTGCGGCCCACAGGCTGATTTTAAGTGGCCCTCGGCTTGTCTCTCAAAATATTCTGTATGTGGCCCTCCACACATTATTGGTTAATCAAGCAAGTTCACTTTGCGTTTTTTCCATTCACCTAACGATGAGAGCACTATTATACAGTTTGTAGACAAGCACCATGTAGGAACTACGCAGATGGAACTAATGTTTTCAGATGGTAAACAAAATCCTTAGACTACAATTGTATTGTATGTGATTTATTTTTTTAAATTGTCCATATGATGCGAGAAGCAGCTGGCCGGCCCCCGCGGTATTTTCACATGATCTAATCTGGCCCCCATTCAAAAAACTTTGGACTCCCCTGATATAAAGTCTTACCCATTTTTACATTTAAATTGTTTATTTTCAACTGGAATTCTGTAACCCCTGGAAATAAAATGTCATGGCAACTGCAAGGCTACACTACAGTATATTTAATGCGTACAAGAGGAGAGCGAGGTAATTCTTGCATGATATGCTTGTGTGTGTACAGTATATGCATGCACATGTATATATTTACATGTACTCATATAATGGATGTAAAAGTCTTGCTCTCCTGAAAGAAAATAGAAATATTTGATCACAAAAAAAGTATGTTTAATACTTGATGAATGGACTTCTAAACAACTTTAAAAATTTCCATTTGATTGTTCTCTATAACACATTAGTTAACATTACATTGTTATCAAATAATGCTGCCAAGTAGTCTGCGTCCATATTTTTTTAATGTAGAAACTGTGATAGCAGCATTAAACAAAACTCTGAACATCAAATCTCCTGATCTGAATGTCAACATATTAAAAGCTAATTTATTTGTTGATTTAAAAAAAAACGATTAATATACAAACATCTTTAGTTATTATCTTAATTTTCCAGGAGTATCGCACGAGGCTGATCATTGCTCTATTCATAGCTGGAGGTATTTTGAAGGTGATTGTCAGTTCTGCTATCATCCTTATGAACAATGGGGAAACTGCAATCCAGAAACATTGTAGAACTCAGCAGGGAAGCCATCCGAAAAGTATGGCTATCAACATTAAAGGAGACCTTAATTCCAGCTTAAAATATTATGTTTTACTCACCCAGATAATTTTGGTTTCATTCGGATCCCCATAGAAGATATTCAGCTCCAAGTAGAGTCCTGGAACTGGCCAAAATGGGCAAAAACAGGGGATATGTAGTACACACTGTAAATAACGTATTTTCTGCAACGTAGCGGTTCATATCCTCATAATATCGTTCATAAATGAACGTGAATCCATCAATTCTCCTTCGGGCTGCTTCAGGCAGCCTCGGTTTGCTGCAGGCGAACGGAGCAAATCACGTCATGTTCTAGACCGGACCTTGCACCCATAATTATTCTACAGCGGGGCATTCAAAAATAAGGTGGATAGCCCACCTTTTATGCTAAAGGTGCCTCTTTAGTTTATATGCTCTCTTCTCGACCGCAGCAGTCTATCGCTATTGTTGCTCTTACCTAGCTTAACTGTTCGCAGTAAGTTAGCCCTTACAAGGAATGCTAGTCTGAGCAACTGTAACCTTTCTACATGTCCCTTACCCGAAGAGAATGTTCAGAAGTGCCGCATCGATAGCAACCCCCTATCGTCTCTTCAGCTTCCCCTGAGGGAACTTGGACATAACCCCCCTTTTTCCCTACTCTACTCGTGGGATGTCTTCATCCTCTCTGTCCTGTCTCCCCAGGACATCTGCAGGGTGGCAAGTTGGGTCTGGGCTCTCTCTTTTGTCCGGTTCTATAGACTGGACGTAGACCTCAGCCCCATGCACCACTGCACAAGTGGTTTTAGCGGTCCCAGCACACGGTTCTGGCGTAGATATAACTTCTGTCTGAGGCCAAGCTGAGCTCTCAGCTCTGGTACTGTAACGTGTCCATGCATGTAGGCTATCAGGCTCTGCTGCAGGACTTTGACGATGCCATGTTCCTAAATAAATAGGTAAATATTTGGTCTGATTTGTGAGTCAGAGGCTGAATCAATAGAAACTCTGGAGTATGTCTCTGTGTTGTTGTGTTGTCCTGCCTCCAGCTTGCCGGGTCAAGGTAAGCACAGGGTCCTAACCAGGATTTTAGAAATACTGAGGCCATGAATCCTAATCCCACTAGAGGCGGTTTGGGGACATGTGGAGAAATATGAGGACATGACCTGACTGGAGAGAGAGAGAGAGAGAGAGAGAGAGAGAGAGAGAGAGAGAGAGAGAGAGAGAGAGAGAGAGAGAGAGAGAGAGAGAGAGAGAGAGAGAGAGAGAGGGACAGATAGCACAGGGGTTGGAGGTTTGGATCATGATGGAGCCAATATCTAAACCAGCTGCTGTTCTTCTGCTGTTCCTGCTGCAGACCTGCCTGGCTAGTTATTACCGGCCAGTATTTGTCGATGGTAAGGAACATTATGGTTGTTTTATTATTAATAGCAGGCTACTAAAAGCAGTCATATCAGTAGTAATAGTATGATTAAAGTGCTATTTACATAGCACTTTTCTAAGCAATTACAATGTGCTTTCCAAAAATAAGATAACTAGGCACTCTGAGAGTGCAGACATCCACCAAGGACTGCCAAGGTCTGCTGTGATATGCTAATTCCATGAGTCCAATTGGATCTTTTTTATGCTAATTCCATGAGTCCAATTGGATCTTTTTTATGCTAATTCCATGAGTCCAATTGGATCTTTTCCTAAATGTAACGGGTTCTTTCCTTGGCCCATGCTACACCCTTCATGAAAATCCACCCAGTCGTTTTTTTTTTGTAATCCTGCTGACAAACAAATAATAACAAAGAACCTGAGACCAGAGTAGATAAAAAAGGAAACCAGACATGGGAATAAAGACAAAATAAAATACAATGACAAAGAAACAGACGTGCAGGGTTACAAACTGGGATAACATAGAACATAAAAGAACATTATAAAAAGGCTTCTATAAATGTACTTTGAGAGGTGCTTCACAAGATGAGAGTGATCTGGCTATCTGGAGTTCCTCCAGCAGGGACGTCCAAAACTTTGAGCTCCAACAGCAAAGGCCCGGTCACCTTTAGTTACCAACCGCCCGAGCTGCTACAATTCATGGAATGCACAATGGTTCCAACAGATAATTGAAATGCTTGCATAACACAACAGGGTGTTCAGTGCACCAGCGTTTCTGTTTAAATAAACATTTTGCTCCATTCTGCCGGGGCTGAACGTAGGATGAAAGCCATGTATGGACAGAAATAATAGTGTCACTGAAACTGAATTTGAACTATTTACATGAGAAAACGAATCATCAAATCATGATACAATTTTTTTTTTCTGCTCAGGACCCCAGCCTGAAGAAAACCAAACAGGTAAATATTGGAATAAAAAAAAACTGCAAATGCCTGGGTGTTCACCTCAACGATAAACTGGACTGGGATGAAGAAAGTTGATCTGATCATCTGATCTGATCTGATCTGATCTTAATGGAGAATAGTTTTTTTTAGAAACAGCTGTCTGATTTGGTTGGATTCCCCCCCGCCCTCCCAAAGTAAAGTTACTGATTACCTTTTAACAATTACTCTCTTATCTGTTGAGATGTGAGGTTGGTGGGAGGAGCCAGCCGTTGTGCTGGTCGACTAG
Source organism: Poromitra crassiceps (assembly GCF_964638095.1). Taxonomy (NCBI): domain Eukaryota; kingdom Metazoa; phylum Chordata; class Actinopteri; order Beryciformes; family Melamphaidae; genus Poromitra; species Poromitra crassiceps. The sequence continues at coordinate 17,290,610 of NC_139642.1, read as the reverse complement.
AGATGAAACACCAGGGAGACTGGAGACCAGTGGATAGCCAGGACTCTGACTGGAACCTGAAGTCAGCAGCTGTAGTGTGTAGACATCTGGACTGTGGCTCTGCTGTTTCCACAAAAAGCAAAGAGGATTCCTCATCAAGATCTGTATGGAGGATCAAATCTGCCTGTCTTCCCTCTGGGTCTACACTGAGGGAGTGTGTCGAACCCCAGTTTCTAGATAAGCCATATTATTCCTCTTCCATCCTGCAGATCACCTGCTCAGGTAACACCATCAATGACATCAACTATAACAGTCATGTTTCCAGTCTCTTCCTTCCTCTGTCACAGTGGCGTTATTTCGAATCGCACATAGGTTACGCAAAAACCACGCCCTGTGCCCCTTCCTACGCAGCAGTCAAGCGCCGGGATTGGCCAGGAGCAAGTCTTTTGTCTTCTTTTGACAGCTGGAATCTCCCACACCACAACCACTGCACGGCACGCAGCCCAGTGATTTCATGAACCAACTGAATTGCTCTTGATAGCGGACATTGAAATTAATTATTAGTGTATTAACGCTAATGAAAACGTAACACACAAGCTTTTCAAACAAACATTTCCCACACACCAAAAAACACTGTGCCCAGCCTTACCCCGCTAGCCGGGCGCTTCTCGCTCATACTGAGCATTAGCGCCCGGCGAACGTCAACGCATTTCCCATCAAACAATTGTGCTGCTCTCACGTCTAGGTATAAAAGATAACTCTTACCTGAGCCAAAAACGTGAAGTGAAGACGCTATCCGATGCGCAACATCCTCTTCTTTTAATGACATATAGTTGACTCTTCCAAATTGTTGCATAAAATCCACTTTTCTGTCTTTGAAAAACCGAAAATGTAGGTGCAATACCATTTTGGAAGTGTGGGGGGCATTAGTGAGTATACAGTGAGTAAACAGTGAGTCGTCGTTCCGGGTTGCTCCAGATGAATGATTTTCGGTTTTTCAAAGACAGAAAAGTGGATTTTATGCAACAATTTCGAAAAGGCAACTATATGTCATTAAGAGGATGTTGCGCATCGGATAGCGTCTTCACTTCACGTTTCTGGCTCAGGTAAGGGTTGGCTTTCATACCTAGACGTGAGAGCGGCACAATTGTTTGATGGGAAATGCGTTGACGTTCGCCGGGCGCTAATGGTGAGTATGAGCGAGAAGCGCCCGGCTAGCAGGGTAATGCCCAGCCCAGCGATTTTATTAACCAAATTGCTCTTAATAGCGGACATTGAAAATAAATTACTGTAATAACGCCAATGAAAACACAAGCTTTTAACACACAATCGATGTTTAAACATTTATTTCAAAACATCATTGTAAAATTCAGGCCTTTAGCCAAAGCTTAAATAACAGAGCTCAGCTGCTAACCTGCAAATGAAAAATATAAAAAATATAAAATTAAAAATACAATAGGCTACAGCACATAGGCCTAGCCCCCCCCCCCCCCCCTTTCCCAGGCCAGCCGTTTGTTCCAGGCCAGTGAAGTCCCAACAATCTACAAAAACAAGCAATAATATAAAATCATAGATAAAAAGTTGAATCATACACAATAAATAAAAACAAAAGTAAAGGGTTAGCCTTCCCAATGGCCAAGGGCAGCATCTGTTATTTTGGCCTCATAATAAGCACTGAGGCGGGTGGTCAGAAAGTCAAATAACATTAAAATACATTGTATGCTTTGGTGCGATGTAGGATTTTGTCTTTCAATATCCTCATTGCAGCCTCGCTTGGTGACGTTGCTTCTCACAGGAATGGTGTCCCTGTAACAGAGAGCCCAACATGAGCATGAGCGCCTGGCCAACCCCGGCGCTTGACTGCTGCGTAGGCGGGCACAGGGCGTGGTTTTTGCGTAACCTATGTGCGATTCGAAATCACGCGTCACAGTGACAGTCAGTGGTTTACGTTGGACTGAACTGTCAAGTTATCCAGGACAATAACATCCTAAAGGGAAGAAAAGTGGGCTTGTTGCTGGAAGCTCATTAGTTGAAATCCCCCTATTTTACTGTAATGCTCTTCAACAAGGCAGTTGTACCCCCCATCTAATATACAGGGTTAATGCACGACGAGGTGTCCATTATCACTTTTTAAGGGACGACGCAAGAAGCGTGAACCGGTCTGAGGCGCCAGCCGACACCTCAAAGTGCATTAACGCGCTTATACCATGGTCACTTGCAAACAAAACAAGACCATTCATTTATATTTTCATGTGTTTTGCAATCAAAATTTAGTTTTTATAACCTTGGAGATGATTTAAGAACAGCAGAGAAAATAGTCCCCTCGCTCAGACCGCAACATGGGACATGATGCTCACACGTGTTCAGAGGGCAGTTTTTATCAGCTGATAACTGTCAAAGGCCTTTGCAGCAACCTGCGCGAGCGCCGGGCTCGCCCCCGCAGGGCGCAGCTCGCCCCCGCTCAGCTTGCAGAGGCACGCGCGTCACTTAATGGCTCAGAGCCGGCTTCTGTCAGGGGAGGGAAATCTCCGAAACGAAAATCTAAATTGTAAATACGAGTTATTTTTGATAAACTGAGCACACAGGTGATTTAAATACTTACTTTGACCGACTCAATTTTTTTTCTCAACTTACAAAAGTGCCATATTAAACCTTAACGGGGGTATCTGCTCAAACTGCTCTCTTGATAACACTGTTGAAACTATGGCGCATTGATATGAATGGTGAACAGACCATTTGGCTGAACCACTTTACCAACTGTACATTATCACTTTTTAACACGTTGAGTGCCAAGGACGAGATATCTCGGCTTACATAATCCAACCGTTGAGTGCCAAGGACGAGATATCTCGGCTTACATAAACATTTTTTTTTTTTGACGGTGGGACATCGATCAACCCCTTTTACGTCTCCTATACCACTATTGGAGGAAGAGAATGTGTATAATCTATTTTACCGACCACTAAGTGGCGACAGTGCCCTCCAGACAGAGAGAAAGCCGAGCAAAAAACAGCCACGGGTCCGCGGGAGAAAGCCATTCTAATTTTCAAGGAAATAGCTGGGCGAAAACTCTTTCGATTTCACACACACACACACACACACACACACACACACACACGCGCGCGCACACACACACACTCGAGTACCTTTGCGCATAAATAAGACCAGAATCACAAAAGCTTCTTCAAAGCTCTCAGCCGACACCTCAAGAAACGAACAAGCCCGTTTTACAGTAATCCAGACTGCCCGAGAGCGCCAGCAGGAGCCAGCAGCAGCAGCACAGACGGAGGGAGGAGTTTGGAGACACACACACACACACACACACACACACACACACACACACACACACACACAATACAGTATACAGACTTGCCCAAGGGCACCCATAATCACAGGCACGTGAGGTGGTTCTAAAAATCCATTTATCTCAAAACTCTCTGAAAATCTCTGAAACCATGCTGTACTCAACGGCTAATATCTACATAACTACTAACTCTACAAACTAACTCTTTTAGACAGAGAAAGCACACATTCTATTAGTTCTTTTTAGATGATTGGTGTTCACGAAGTCTTAACAGAAAAGAATCCTCGGCTCTTGTAAAATGAGCCAGAATCCTCAAAAAAAAACTGGCACAACTTACCTACAGCATTGAAAAAAGGGCTGGCAGTCATGTTAATGGACACTGCAGCCAATCAGAAACGAGTATTCACCCAGACCATGGTATATATATATATATAGGCAAACATCCCCTTTCTCTGTCTGTCTGTCTGTCTGTCTGTCTGTCTGTCTGTCTGTCTCTCTCTCTCTCTCTCTCTCTCTCTCTCTCTCTCTCTCTCCAGAGTCTGTGAGGCTGGTGAATGGGATTAGTCTGTGCTCAGGCAGACTTGAGGTGAAGTCTAACCAGACATGGTCCTCAGTGTGTGAAGCTGACTTTGACCAGCAGGATGCAGAGGTGGTCTGTAGGGAGCTCGGCTGTGGGGCTCCTTCAGTCCTCCAGGGGGCGCTCTATGGAGAAGTGAAGGCTCCAACGTGGACCAAAGAGTTCAAATGTAAAGGCAGTGAGTCCGCCCTCCTGGACTGTGGAAGCTCAGGCTCAGCTAGAAACACCTGCTCACCTGGCAAAGCTGTTGGACTCACCTGCTCAGGTAGAAGGGGAGCTGCAGCTTCATTTAAGTTCTAATCAAAGTGTGGTACAACTACAAAGTGACCACTAGCGAACTCTAGTGGGAATAACGAACATAAACCACAAGTGCAGACAGTTTGGACTGAGTCATTAGTGGTCAATTTGTGGTCACTACAAAAGTGACTTTAGTTATTTTACCAATGACTCTCTTGTCTCTCTTCAGCTGATGTCAGGTTGGTGGGAGGAGCCAGCCGCTGTGCTGGTGATCTGCAGATGAAACACCAGGGAGACTGGAGACCAGTGGATGACTGGTACTCTAGCTGGAACCTGAAGGCAGCAGCTGAAGTGTGTAGAGAGCTGGAATGTGGCTCTGTGGTTTCAACAGAAAGGAGAGATGATTATTCCTCACCCTTAAGAGATATATGGAGGATCACTTCTTCCTGTCTTGAGTCTAGGTTTACACTGAGGGAGTGTGTAGAAACAGAGCCTCTCTCTTCCCGTCGCAGCCTGCAGATCACTTGCTCAGGTAACACCATCAATGGCATCAACTATGACAGTAATGTTTCCAGTCTCTTTCTTCCTCTGTCACAGTGACAGTCAGTGGTTTACATTGGACTGAACTGTCAAGTTATCCAGGACAATGCCATCCTAAAGGGAAGAGAAGTGGGGTTGTGGGGTCTAGAAGCTCACTAGTTCAAATGCCCCTCTTTTACTGCAGTTCCCTTCAGCAAGGCAGCTCTCCCTAACTGCTATAATGGAGCTGTTAACATAATGGTGCATTACGTTAGTCAAGCTAATAGTTTGTGTCTGAGTTTTTTTTATGTATTTTGGAAAACAATGGGAGTTCAAGCCTGCAGTAATACTGACAATATGAGCTTTTGACTCTGGAAATACATCATAGGATTTAGAGTTTGGGCAAGCATGTTGGACAGACCACAAAGACCTGACTATCCCAGAGAACGGGCGGCGGTTTTTACCGTCCACCAACAGTCCATAGGTGCACAGAAATCCATGCCAATAATGCAAAACCTTATGACAAAATATCAGCCGTTCCCTCAAGGCACAGCTCCACATACCTCCTGCTGTAGCTGCGGATGGCGGTGCTGTTAGCACGTTCCAATAGGGGGGCCTGTCCACCGGTCAGGCCGTCAACACTATAAACACGGGCAGGACGCTCTGCTGTGCACCTGTGTCACAAAGGAAAAGCCATCCAGAGATGGTGTCGATGACGAACAGCTGCCTGCGAGCGGCTGGAGTGAAAGCCACCTTGTGCCACTAGAGCAGAGATACTCAACTTGCTTTGCCCGGGGGCCACTTTCGTGAAATGATAGAAGCCCAGGGGCCAGTTAATAAACAAACAATATACATTTTTCTGTAGCGGATTGTAGGTTTTTGGGGTGTCAGCCGGAGTTTAGTCTGACAATGTTGTGCACACCGGATAGTTAGTTAGGTTAAGTTAGTTAGGTTAAGTACATACATAAGTGCCTGGGTAGCAAGCAGACGGCAGTATTTGACAATTTAGCAGCTAAATCATAGATTATTGAAAGATATTCCATATTCCAGACTGAAATGTTATAACAGAAGTGGAGTATTGGCCAGAATGACATGAACTTTTGGACACTTATTCAGCGGGTATCTTGCATGTTGCGTTCAGGTCACTGTGTAAAAATTGCAATTCCATCGCGGGCCATGAGCTCTGAAGGCTTGCTGTTACCGAAGTCGTGCATAGAGAGAATCTGTTGAGCTCACTCCCCCCTCTCTTTCTCTCTCTCCAGAGTCTGTGAGGCTGGTGGATGGGGCTAGTCTGTGCTCAGGCAGACTGGAGGTGAAGTCTAACCAGACATGGTCCTCAGTTTGCGAAGCTGACTTTGACCAGCAGGATGCAGAGGTGGTCTGTAGGGAGCTTGGTTGTGGGGCTCCCTCAGTCCTCCAGGGGGCGCTCTATGGAGAAGTGGAGGCTCTAATGTGGTCCAAAGAGTTCCAGTGTAAAGGCAATGAGTCCGTTCTCCTGGACTGTGGAAGCTCAGGCTCGGCTAGAAACACCTGCTCACCTGGCAAAGCTGTTGGACTCACCTGCTCAGGTAGGAGAGGAGCTGCAGCTTGGATTTGGCTTCATTTCTGTTCTGTTCTAATCAAAGTGACTATGTTACTAATGACTCTCTTGTCTCTGTTCAGAACTTGATGATGTCAGGTTGGAGGATGGATCCAGCCGTTGTAATGGTGCACTGGAGGTGAAACAACATGGAGAATGGACACCAGTGATTAACTGGGCCTCTCACTGGAGCCTGAAGTCAACAGCTGTAGTGTGTAGACAGCTGGACTGTGGCTCTGCTGTTTACACAGATAAGGGAGCGGTTTGGTCACGAAGATCTGTATTGGAGATCAGGTCTCCCTGTCTTCAGTCTGGGTCTCCACTGAGGGAGTGTGTATCACCAATGCGTGTCACTTCCCAATTCACCCTGCAGATCACCTGCTCAGGTAACACCATCAATGACATCAAGTATGACAGTAATGTTTCCGGTCTCTTCATCCTCCCTCTGTCAGATTGACAGTCAGTGTGTTACATTAGACCAGGGGTGGCCAAACTTTTTTGGTTGTGGGCCGCATACAGAAAAATATAAGGAGTCGCGGGCCAAACAATATTAAGCGCGTCAGTTTTCACAGCAAAAAAATTGGACCAGAAAACCCTTGTGCCATCAAAAATTTAATTTCTACCTAAATAAATATAGCATATGACACATAGTTTATTGATGCGCTCACCTATTACAATGGGTATTTCTGTATGTTATCAAATTTTATTTTCCTGTGCCAACAGGTTAAGACAGAGATAATTTAACATAACATTAGTATTAAACATTAATTCAGTATTTATTTTTTATTTTTTATAAATAGACCAGGTCAGGGTGCCCAAGTATAACCCATTTTCAATGATTTTAAATTGAAAAAACGAAATGGGGGGAATCCGTTTTTTTGTTTTTGTTTTTCAGTTTCTTTCTCTCAATGTTTTTGTTTTTCCGTTTTTTCCCCCGTTTTCGTTTTCGTTTTCCGTTTTAAACTTTGAAACAGAAAAACGTTTTGAGAAAAAAAAAAAAAAAAATTTTTTTTTTTTTTTCTTTACATTTTTTTTTCTTTTCCTAAATTCATGGCGGGCCACTTAAAAACGGGCAGCGGGCTGCAGTTGGCCCGCGGGCCGTAGTTTGGCCACCCCTGCATTAGACTGATCTGTAAAGTGTAAAGTGTAAAGTGTAAGAACCTTAAGGGATGCTGCAGAGCTGCTCTAACCCAAGTATTGTTATTACTGTAATTTTCACTATTATCACAATTGATGTTAAAGAAATAACCTGACCGGGTCTGAACTTTGACCTGCACAATGAGGAAAAACCCACATGCATTTACAAGCCCCAATACATGGAGAGATTGAGCAGGAAAGTATGTTAACCAGGTTATGTTACTTTGATTACGACCTTATAATCCGATAAAGATTTTGAGATGTCAATTAGACAAAGTATTGCTGGGTTAAGATTGAATTATTACTGTGAATGTAATCACATGTATTGCCACACAAGATTGTAATTTAGTTAGCTAATGAGGAGTGTGTTTGAGCTTTCTCATGTGAAATGTGTGTTCTGACGTGTGGTGAGTTTTTGTGTGTTTGTGTGTTGAGAAACAGTGGAATATAAAGTGACATAGAAACCAGAGACATGAGAAAACAAATCATGTTAATTTTCTGCCTTTTTTCCTCAGGACTCAAGGCTGAAGAAAACCCCAATTCAATAGGTACATAGAGGAAAGAAATAGAGATTATTATTATTATTATTATTATTTCAAATCAAAGTATTTTTTTTACTAATCACTCTCTTGTCTCTATTCAGTTGGTGTTGTCAGGTTGGTGGGAGGAGCCACCCGCTGTGCTGGTGGACTGGAGGTGAGACACAAGCGAGACTGGAGACCAGTGGATATCTGGTCGTCTGCCTGGGACTTGAAGGCAGCAGCTATAGTGTGTAGAAGTCTGGAGTGTGGCTCTGCTGTTTCCACAGAAAGGAGAAAGTATTCCTCAGAAACATCTGTATGGAATATCAATTCTGACTGTCTTCACTCTGGGTCTACACTGATGAAGTGTATATCAGGACATTCTGACTCAACTTCATCCAATATCCTGCAGATCACCTGCACAGGTAACATCATCAATGACATCAACTATGACAGTAATGTTTCCAGTCTCTTCCTCCTTCTGTCACAGTGACAGTCGGTGGTTTACATTGGACTGAACTGTAAAGTTATCCAGAACAATGGCATCCTAAAGGGAAGAGAAGTGGGCTTCTTGCTAGAAGCTCACTGGTTGAAATCCTCTTTTTTTCTCTTTGTTTTTTTCTTCTTCTGTAGTGCCCTTCAGCAAGGCAGCTCCAACTGCTATAGAGAGCCAAAGTTGACGTCACTTCATCTGCCATTCATTTTTCCATAGACAGATCGTAAAAGGCTTAGATAGCTTTACTCGATCAAACCAAGTGATTCAACTATATTTGGAATCAGGAGAGACCATAGAACATTTCACTCGGACCAAAACTTAATAGCAGCTTAATAGCTCAATAGCAGGGGCTGCATGAACTCAACTTTCCAACTGTCTGCTTATCTTATGATGTAATAGCTAATTATTATCAAAGAACAAAACAATGTTGATGTTTTCGTGGAACATTTGAACAATTCTGGTTTGATTTAGTCAACAAAGGGGTAAAAGAGAGGGACTAATGGTTGGAGAGGGGTGGTGTAGGATTTAAATATCTGAGTGTTTCTGGTAAAGGTAAAGTTTTATAGTTTTTATCAGTTTTTATAATTAAGCACTGGGAACATGTTTTAATTTCTACAAAGCTGGATGTCTTATCAAATAGAGATGGAGACGTGGACTGTTGAGTGTTCAAGGAAGAGACTGTAATGGCCTGACTCTCTGTGCTGGCTTTTAAAGGACCTATGGAGGATGTTTATTCACAACCTGTATGTTTGGCCCTGCAGTCTTACAACTGTTCTTTCACTAACACAGATCACACCATGGTTAGAAAAGGGAGCCACTGAGGGAGGGGGACAAGCCGCGGAGGCAGAAGGAAGAGGCTGAGCGGGGAGGGAGGGGTGGGCTGCGTGTGCGCGGGGACCCGGGAGAGCGGGTGGTGGACAGAGGGAGGCAAGAAAGGCCGACAATGCATCATAAACAGAGGGGTGATGGGGAAGGGGGGGGGGGGGGGGGGAGATTATCGGAAGCGGGTAGAACAGTAGGAAAGTCGCCGTGGGCTGCGGAGGCGGCGGGTGGCTGCACGGGCCACTGAGGGGGGGAAGACGGGCCGGGGAGGCTGACGGAAGAGACTGCGGGGGGAGTGGAGAAGAGGATGCGTGTGCGCAGGAGGCTATGGGTGCTGTGGCCCCACCGTACGACGGCTGGAGGGCGGAAAGGAGGTTGAGCAGGAGGAGGGAAGGGGAGGCTGCGGTGGCGTGAGCCTGCTGGGATAGGAGGGGAGGCGGGAACGATACCTGAGGCCCGACAGGGGCAGCAGCGGCGTGATCCGAAGCGAGCTGGGCAGACCCGGGTCAGGTGTGCCGTCATGGCCCCGACACTCGCCCCGAGGACTCCTGGAGCGGCGGTGCGGGGCACCACTATTGCGGCGATCGCGGGGAGCTGGGTCGCGATGCGGCTCGCTACCCCTGGGGCTCTGTGACGAGCGGGAAGCCTGGCCGGATCCAGGGGAAGGCTGGCCGGATCCAGGGGAAGGCTGGCCGGATCCAGGGGAAGGCTGGCCGGATCCAGGCGAAGGCTGGCCAGATCCGGGGGAAGGCTGGCCGGATCCGGGGGAAGGCTGGCCGGATCCGGGGGAAGGCTGGCCGGATCCGGGGGAAGGCTGGCCGGATCCGGGGAAAGGCTGGCCCGGATCCGGGGGAAGGCTGGCCGGATCCGGGCGAAGGCTGGCCGGATCCGGGCGAAGGCTGGCCGGATCCGGGGGAAGGCTGGCCGGATCCGGGGGAAGGCTGGCCGGATCCGGGCGAAGGCTGGCTGGATCCGGGGGAACCCTCGAACAGCGCGCCCGGGATAGCGTGGACCCTCGGAGCGCACCCGGCTCTGTCCCGACGTGGGCGACTGTCCCGGCGAGGAGATGCCGTGCTTGTGGCTCGGCCGTTACGTTCGACGCGGGGAACAAATCCTCGTCGGACAAGCCGAGGAAAAGCTTGTCACGGTCTGCCATGGCTTGAACAGAACGAGCGGCCAGGTAGGAAAAGAAACGAGCAAAACAAGCAAACGAGCTATCTCGGGCTAAAACAACTTGAACAACTAATACTTCTGACTTTCTTCTCTTAGATTCTTTTCTGCTTTAATTATTACTTGAATTCGGTGCAATCGGTTTTGAGTGTCGGTGTCGTGATGACGGGACAAACGGGAGAGAAGTGGTATGGCAGTGTTTAGGCTACAGGTGATTGAGCTGATAGAACGCTGGTGTGACTCAGTGATTGGATTGGAGGAGTGCAGGTGAATGGGTGAATGGATTAGAGTAGGTGGACATGGTGTGATCTTGTGTTCCTGAACCTCAGTTATCAAGCTAACTCCATAAGTGGCGAAAATCCCATTTCTCTCTCTCTCTCTCTCTCCAGAGGCTGTGAGGCTGGTGAATGGGACTAGTCTGTGCTCAGGCAGACTGGAGGTGAAGTCTAACCAGACGTGGTCCTCAGTGTGTGAAGCTGACTTTGACCACCAGGATGCAGAGGTGGTCTGTAGGGAGCTTGGCTGTGGAGCTCCTTCAGTCCTCCAGGGGGCGCTCTATGGAGAAGTGGAGGCTCCAATGTGGACCAAAGAGTTCCAGTGTGAAGGCAATGAGTCTGCTCTCCTGGACTGTGGAAGCTCAGGCTCAGCTAGAAACACCTGCTCACCTGGCAAAGCTGTTGGACTCACCTGCTCAGGTAGCAGAGGAGCTGCAGCTTGGATTTGGCTTCATTTCAATTCGAATCAAAGTGACTTTAATTTACTTTCTTTGACTAATTACGCGTTTACTCTTACTGTTGTCTCTGTTCAGAGCTGGATAATGTCAGGTTGGTGGGAGGAGCCAGCCGCTGTGCTGGTGGACTGGAGGTGAAACAATATGGAGACTGGAAACCAGTGAATGACAGGTTCTATAACTGGAACCTGACGTCGGCAGCTGTGCTGTGTAGACAGCTGGACTGTGGCTCTGCCGTCTCAACAACAAAAAAACGCGAAGATGGCGGGATCAAAGTCTGGACGATCATGTCTGACTGTCTTCACTCTGGGTCTGCACCGAGGGAGTGTGTACTAACAGACCCTGCCTTTGACATTCGCAGCCTGCAGATCACCTGCTCAGGTAACACCAACAACAATGACATTAACTATGACTGTCATGTTTCCAGTCTCTTCCTTCCTCTGTCACAGTGACAGTCAGTGCTTTACGTTGGAATGAACTGTAATGTTATCCAGAACAATGGCGGGCATCCTAAAGGGAAGAGAAGTGGGCTTAAGCTCACTACTTCAAATCATATGTCAAGTATGAATAGTAATATAGTGTATTAATAATCTATACTTAAAATAATTATTAAATTTCTTTCATTGTAAATATGAGTTTATGGATAAATAGGCTAGTTAAGCATGGGTAGGATTAAATAAGTGTATACTTCTTCCTACACCTTTTTTAACATGTAATATTTCATTTGTGTTGTGTATGAGAATTTGCTCATTGCACTTGCTGTTTGCTGGACAGGATTGGCAGCTGTGCTTTGTCTGTAGCTTGGCAGCTCTGTGCGAAACCACGTGGCGAAATGCACAGGTGATGATTGGCTGGGGTAGGGTCAGAGGCGGGCCGCATACACAGAGAGAGAGAGAGAGAACGTTTTTTTTCTCCCTAAGTGTGTGTGTGTGTACGGTCGGGTTCAATCTTTCCTCGCAAATGTTCCCTATTGCTCTCCACCAGCACCGCGGGCGAGAACTACACGTAAAACAGACTGGGAATGATGCCGACTCGAGCAGGCTCTCTGAAGTGATGGATTTGGTAGTTTTGTCGTTTCCAAAGTGATGTGAGTCAGCCTTTGAAACGCTACGTCTCAGGTGACCCACACCCCAGGTCGCATTGGGCTGAATTTTGATATGAATGCACGCCACACTCCTAATGGATGCAGGATAGTGGGATACGCACGCGAACGCAAAAAGCGAGTGCATCTCTGACCTTAGTCTTATTACCACACCGTCCAGTATATATACTAGGTTCGACCTAGTCTTGTTTTCTTATCTATTGTCATTCTTGCTTTTGCTTTATCTGCTTTTTATCTTTACATGTTCGAAATAAAAACGATCAAATCAAAATTCCCGTTCCACTTCAGCAAGGCATCTCCTTCCTCCTTCCAATTGGTAGATGTCGGAGGTATGCTCTAAGAGCCCAAACACCTTAGCCTACCTGTGGTGTCCCTCAAGGAACCATTATTGGTCCTTCATTGTTGGAGGCAGCTTATCCATGTTTTTGTATATGGATGATTCTGCTTTGTTGGTAACTGGAGAGTGCCTAGAATCAGTTAGATTATCACTTGGTAAAGAGCCCCAAAAAGTAAGCAGTCAATGCTGGTTATCAAATAAGTTATCCTTTATTTATCCCCTTGGGGGGGATTCATCCTCTGCATTTGACCCATCCTCTACTAGGAACCTTCCTAGAACTAGGAGCAGTGAGCAGCCACTGTGCATCAATCAATCACAGTTATCACACAAATCCTCTTCCTCCTCTTTAATCTTGTATTCTGTGCACCTCTCCCTCCCCTCACCCTATTCTCTTCATGTCTTTTCTCTCCTCTTCTTTGTAGGGTCCTGAGCATAGCTGCCACATTGACTGCTTTGGCCTGTTGCTGCGATACATCAACGTTGCCACCGTGGGGGGGGGGGATGTATCGTATTTTTAAGCGAGCAGAGTGGACTCTCACCTAAAAGCCTCCACAACACATTCAGCAAGCAGAAACATTATGCTCATCGATCATGTTCAATAAATCATTGAAACGAGTCTTGTTTTGGGTGTGCTCCTTGCCAGTGGAATTCTTTATTGTCATTAGTAAAGAAATGCATGTAATAGCAGTATAGTATACAGTGTTGGGGGTAACTCATTACAAAAGTAACATATTACATGTAATATATTACTTTTAGCAGTAACTCAGTAATATAACTTATTACTTATAGGATTTCAGTAATATTATACCAGTTACTTTGTCAAGTAACTCAAGTTAGAAATTGAGTTACATTTGATTAAATCAAAGCACATAATAAAAAAGATACAATCATTTCCTAATCAAACTGTGTGTTTTTATGCAAATAACCACTATAGATGAATAAAGGAAAATAATAACATTTAGAATTTTGTATTGTTTACACTGACTTCAAGGTGGTTGAAATAATTTTTCGGGGTGGTTCCGGGGCAGCGATGTCATTCTGTTGCTGTTGTTGTTTTGGTAAAAGTAATGCAAAAGTAGTGTAATAAGTAACCAGTTACTCTACATAGAAAGTAAGATTGTAAAGTAACTTATTACTTTCAAATGAAAGTAACTAGTAATATGTAGTATATTACATTTTGAAAGTAACTTGCCCAACACTGATAGTATATCAGATCAGTTACAGATCAACATTTCCACATTAAACCCCACTCTCCCTTGTATCTTACTCTTCTCTGCCCAGCGAGCACAAACCGTTTTTTCAAAATTGATTTTTAGTTTAGTTTAGTGGGTGTTGATATTAGGTTTGAATGTCTAAGACCTAATTCCACCCTCTTTTCAACCGGCTAAAATGCGGTTACAATACAACATCAACGTGTCAAAAAACAACAACAATTTGGTTAATCATATTGTTAAAACGTTTGTCGTAGCTTTAAATAGAGGCAATATTGATACTGTGTGAATTGGTATTTGTACAATTCATTCTGTAACAGAGTTCAAATCTGGTCTACACAAAAACTACATTTCAACGCATTTTATGTCACATGAAATATCATAAATATGGAACTACAGTATATAGGCTATGTGCTGCCAGCAAAAAGCTTCCAGGACACAACTATGGTTAATACTTTAGCACACTATAGAATAATGAATTGAGTATGTGCCTGGCACCCCATATCTTTTCAATGAACAGATAGCTCAGTTGGTAGAGCACAGTGACCTGAATGTCAGAGGTTGGTGGTTTGAATCCTGTCTGAAGTGTTGCATTTTTAAATTAAGATCCTGGTGAAATATGGTCTAAATGTGAACGTTCAATCGTCTGCAAATAGTGGGTGAAAAAACGTTAACTTTTGAACCTGTCTTGCACGTTTTTTCAACGTTGAACCTAAACGTTTTTTAAACGTTTTTTCAACCAGAAAATGCTCGCTGGGTGGGCTTACATTCCTGCTCATGACAACTTTTTTCAATCTCTAGTTGATGGTCACTGAGCAGCCCATGCAGATAGGTTGGTGATGTCTGGACCAGGGTGGGAGTTTCAGCATTTTAGGGGCCAGACCATTTGGCCTTCGCGTCACACTTTTTAGGGCACAAGGTGCACATGCCAGGGCACAAAGGCCATTGCTGCGGCTCTATTGACATCGTGAAGAGCCATTTTTCTGAAATTTGTGTTAAAATGAGGTAATTACACATCTTTTACACAGGCTACATTAAACTGAGACCACTGACACTTTTAAAGCAACTGACAGTAGCAGGCTGCTAGCAGGGCACAGCTAGCCCTAAGGCATTATGGCCAGTGGTAGTTATGCAGTACAACTTGTATCATTAAAGTGGCTAAAATCCATAAAAAATAAAATAAAAAAAGATAATACAAATAACACTTTAGTATGATATGTAACAGCTAGCAGCTATAATATAAATCCCTTATTGAACATGTTTTAGATCAATGGTTCCCAAACTTTATCTGTCAGGCCCCCCTTTTGTGATAAAGGGAACATTTACCGGCCATTATTTAGCTAGCATGGTTGGCACCAATGGATGCTTTAGGTCATCTAGTTTCATATGATACCAGAAACTTCATTCTGGCTTTAAAACTAAGCGCGCTACAGCCTCTGAAAAATAGTAACAGGATAAATGACCAAGTAAGGGTTAAAAATAGGGAGCAGGGATGCAAAGTCATGGAGAATGAAAAAGGTGATAGATACCAGGGCCCAACATAAAACGACTCAGAAATCCTCCTATTTTGGGATGAAAATAGTGACTGTCACAGAGACTAGTTTGCATCCCTGAGGGAGCCTCTCTCTGGGAGAAGGGCCCGACAGCAGAGCCTCTCTCTGGGAGAAGGGCTCGACAGCAGAGCCTCTCTCTGGGAGAAGGGCTCGACAGCAGAGCCTCTCTCTGGGAGAAGGGCTCGACAGCAGAGCCTCTCTCTGGGAGAAGGGCTCGACAGCAGAGCCTCTCTGTCTGGGAGAAGGGCCCGACAGCAGAGCCTCTCTCTGGGAGAAGGGCTCGACAGCAGAGCCTCTCTCTGGGAGAAGGGCTCGACAGCAGAGCCTCTCTCTGGGAGAAGAGCTCGACAGCAGAGCCTCTCTCTGGGAGAAGGGCCCGACAGCAGAGCCTCTCTCTGGGAGAAGGGCCCGACAGCAGAGCCTCTCTGTCTGGGAGAAGGGCCCGACAGCAGAGCCTCTCTCTGGGAGAAGGGCTCGACAGCAGAGCCTCTCTCTGGGAGAAGGGCTCGACAGCAGAGCCTCTCTCTGGGAGAAGGGCTCGACAGCAGAGCCTCTCTCTGGGAGAAGGGCCCGACAGCAGAGCCTCTCTCTGGGAGAAGGGCTCGACAGCAGAGCCTCTCTCTGGGAGAAGGGCCCGACAGGAGAGTCGAGCTCGTGACCTGAGGGTTGTGAGCTTAAATCCCCACTAGGGAAAACGTGGGCGGAGTCCCAACAACAAATTAAACGCTTGGACCACAATTTCACTGTCATACCTAACAATAGGTAACTGAACCACTCAAATACAGTAGTCACTCACATCAATAGTGATCACGCTAGTTACCATGACAATAGACATGCTAACTGCTTTTGTAAGCTCCAATATATGTCTTTAGCCTATTAAAGATGGCCGCCCTGTGCTGGAGTGGAACGACATGTTTATGACATGTCAGAAGAAACGTGACATCTTGTTGCTACAACTGGGAATTGTTTCTGTTAAACTCGTCTATTAAAAACGGACTTTTCTCGGGAAGTTCAGGTAGATAATTGTTGAAATTATTTTGTATTTGCCAACAGGAAAATTAATGTGGAGTGACCTCAGCCAGGGGGCGGAGCTAGCTGTCACTTCCTAGCCTATCATCAGACTTTCTGATTCTCCACGATGACCTGAGCACTGCTAACATCAGCTGTCGTAACAATAATAACAATGCATACGTATGTAGTTAAATAGTTTAAAAAAAAGAAATACTGTACTATATTAATATAATTTATTATATATTATATTATATTATATTAAGCATTAGGAATGTGTTTTTATACTGTAACTATTTTTTGTCAGGCATCTGAACCTCTAATGCTACGCAGCTGCCGCAAAGCTGTCAATTAACTGTCGCTAAACGTTACGATTCAGGCTGTTCCCCCAAACTTTTACCGCGGTAACTCGGGACAATTCTACAACGATTTTACTAAACTGTTACCATGGTAACTCAGTGGTACTTAAGAAGGAATAGTGCCAAAGTCACGCCCTCTTCCACGTTCAGCATACGAAGGGATTTAATCCGCCATTCATTTTTCCATCTACCGTACATTTCGTAAAATGCTTATAAAAAGCTTTTCTTGGTCAAACCAGAGCCGTGTAGATAGAAGAGTCGCGACATCTCCATTCACTCCAATGGACCAGTTTTTTACTCTCAAGAGTTCCAGGAAGTAAGGTCCTGGATTAAGCAGCACTGTCGAGTTGCAGCAAAATGGACAGTTTGTGATGTACTTTGGAATTATTATTATTATTTTTTATCAAATTGTACATTATCAGCTTTATTTTAGTCTTCAAAAGTAGCGCGAGACCCCTTCCTGGCTGTTCATTGGCTAATGAGTCACGCATTTTGGTCCTCCGCTCAGGCCCGGTTCTACGGGGGTGCAAAAGCATGCATTGCACCCTTATTTTAATTGTCTGCATGCTCAGCTGAAAAGTAAAAAAAAAAAAAAAAAAAAAAAAAAAAAAAAAAAAAAAAATTAATAAATGCTACAGCTGCACACTTACTGTTTAAACTTGAATTATAGTTGTTGTTTTTCTTTGTTCTTTGATGTGATTTTATGGCTTTTTGGCACCTATATGTAACCTTTTAAGGTTGAGATAATTGTATTATCATTATATGGTCCAAATATTTCAGTAAAGCACTTGAAACACTTGAAATATTCTTGCTTGGTTGGTATCATTCTACTTGAAATGATGGTCAAATGCATTATTTTTAGTAAAATAACATGTCAAATTTTTCGGCCGGCCACGCGAGTGGGCGCGGCCTTTGGCCGGGCATCTGCACCCCTTCCTATCTAGGATGCACCCCTAGTCATCTTGTTCTGGAACCGGCCCTGCCTCCGCTGACGCCACTCTCTCTCTAAATTGCTCTGGGTCAAACCAAGCGATTCAGCTATATTTAGAATCAGGAAAGACCATATAGCATTTCACTTTAACCAAAAATATAAAACAGATTTTTCAACGTTTTTATTTTTCAGAGGTGCAGCCGCTTCTATAAGTGGTCTCTCCTGATTCTAAATATAGCCGAAACGCTGCTTTCCATCAAGTAAAACAATTTTGATCTTATGGAATGTAGATGGGAAAATGAATGGCGGATGCAATCCCTTGGTTCGTAGGCTGAACACAGAAGAGGGCGTGAGTTTGGCGACACCTCAGTGGTATTCCAGAGGTTTTACTGTCACCACGAGACTCTGTGGTGCGACGGGCTTCTGTTACTCTCAAGTCTTTTCATCAGCGTGTCGGCTGTTCACCATTCTCCCTCCCTCCCCCTTTCCTCCTCCCCCCTCCCCCTCCCCCTCCTCTCCTCCTCGGCTGAACGTGCGCCGGCTCAGCCTGTCGGGGTCGTGGGACGCCATGTCGCTGAAGTCACGGAAGATGTCCTGAAATGTCTCGTCATCACCTGGAATGACAGACCATTTACAGTTACTGCTAAATACACAGGAACACCACAATCTACACCCCAGTCACTTGTGTTTTAGTTGCGTTTTAACCTAGCGGCAACCTCCGGGGCTGAAAAAAGAAGCCAACACGGAAGTGCCAAAAACTGCATTTCCTCGAAAGGCCACTTAAGGCTGACTGCAAAAGTGAGTCAATCCCCATAGACCCCGCATGTTAAATCAGAAATAAACATGTTTACAGCCTGGTTCAAAACAAACGAAACAAAAGGTGTTGGTCTCTATAGCAAATTTGCCCGTTCATGACAACTGAACTGTTATATAACTCATTTATACGATGTATAGCTGCAAAAATAAGTGATTGTATAGAAGTCAAATGGAAAATTATGCGACTTCTTGATTTATGACATCAGTAAAGACTTTACTAATGACTTCATGGTTTCAATTTAATTCTAGTTTCAAGTCTTCTTCAAAACAGCATGTTTGTTTTGTAAATGATGGTCCCATTTAGAGTCAAATAGACGACAAAGCAGACTCTGCTTTGTGATAGACCCTTCTCACGGGGGCCATTTTGTGTCGAAAAGGCAGAATAAACACAGGTGCGAGCAAAACACTAATGAGGGTTTCCACATTCCAATCATGGAAGTTGGAAACCCTCATTAGTGTTTTGCTTGCACCTGTGTTTATTCTGCCTTTTCGACACAAAATGGCCCCCGTGAGAAGGGTCTATTGTGCTGAGGCTCTTCTTGTCCAAATATGGCCCCCTTGTGGTCACTGAGACACACAGCAGAGAAACTATGAGCAGACTTATCTCTACTTCTAGAGCAGCCATTCCCAACCTGTGGGCCCTTTTATGTATGTATGAGAATGCATTCCTCCATTGTTGAATGATACGTAAGGGTTAATGCACGACGAGGTGTCCATTATCAGAAATTATTGGACGACGTGGAGGCGTGAACCGTCCGAGGCGAAGCCAGGTATGTTTTATGCAAGGACGTCTATCAGTGTGTTGCTGTTAACTGCCCATTTCGTTGTTTTCTTTTTGTTGATCTCTTTTCCTCTTCGACTTGATTTGTATCAGTGATAAGAGGCAGCGCGCGCTCTCCCAGAGCGCCTGGCTGCTGCTTGCTGCAAGTTGTAAACAGAGGGTTTGACAGTTGACAGCCCGGCTTCTGTCAGCTGACCAGAACGAAAATCAGATTTCTAAATAGCAGTTATTTTAATAAACTGAGCACTCAGGGGTAATCTAAATAGTTACTTTGACCGACTACATTTTTTTCTAAACTTATAAAAGTGCCATATTAAGCGTTGGTACGGTGGTATAGAGCTCAAACGGCTCTGTCGTGATCCTGGCACATTGATATGAACAGTGAACAGACCATTTAGCTAGGTGTACATTATCACAAATTAATGGACACCTTGCAGCCAATCAGAATCGAGTATTCACCCAGACCATGGTATAACGTTACTTAATTTGTAATCAACTATTCATTAATTAGCCTATTGCAGACATCCCCTCACTTTTAGTTTCTGCTTTCTGTGTGGTGCTGATGGACAGCTCCTCCAGCTATTGTAAAAAAATGACACATGATTTGACCTCCGTACTGTTTACGGTCGGCTGTGAACATTTTTGAGATTTTCAAGAGTGTGTTTTTTGTTTTTGTTAGCTTAGGACAGGGGTTCCCAGACTTTTCAGACCAAGTACCACTACAGTATACAGTATGCAGCAGTAAGCAGCCAGGCATGAAGTCAATGCAAGTTGTGGGGGGGGGGGCAGGGCAGCGGCGGACAAACGAGAGCAGGGCGTGGACAAAACAGAGTGCTTCTGGTGTGAATGTCAAGGCTCCTGCTAGAAGCTTCAGTGAAGCACTGCTTCTGAGATGTCTATGGTGTGAACCAAGGGTGAGCCCTGGTTCACACCGTATGGTGTGTTCGGGCTGTTTGGCTATATCAGACGGTTTCTTGTTTAAATGTTCTACGTCTATGCATCTGTCCCTATTGAAATAAACATTGAAATGAAATTGAAATCTGCTTTTCCACAGAGCTGTTCTTACCCATGGATCCAAAGAATCCCTCAGAGTCTCTCATCTCCTCGTTCATCCTGGCCATCCGCAGTCTGAGACACAAAGTCAACATCACACAATGCTGCGGATACATTCTCCGATTAATTATTCCTATTATACTTTCATTATGACACAATTTAGTTGTATTTTAGAACTACATTATTAGAACACAACTTTAACTCAAAAGTAAAACCAAAATTCCCTCAAATCCCAAATTCAGCTTCTGAAACATAGATTTTTTTTACTCACAGCGTGACGATGTCGGCATTGGCCATTTCCACGGCGATGGCCAACGGGTCCTGTCCTCTCTCGTCTACAGCATACTGATTGGCTCCTCTCTTCAGGAGCAGACACACCTGTCTGCAGCAGCCAATCACAGTTAAAAGAGTATTGATTGATTGTGTTTGTGTGTGTGTAGGGTTGGGGGTAACGGAACGGAATACCTACGTTACTTAACTTGAGTAATCTAATGGAATATGTTACAAATTACATTTTAGGGCACGTACTCAGTCATCTGTAGTGGAATACGTTTTAAAAGTAACCTTCCCAACATGGTGTGTGTGTGTGTGTGTGTACCCGGTGTGTCCTGCGGTGGCAGCAGAGTGCAGCGCTCCTTGTCCTCTCAGGTCTCGGTGGTTGACGTTGGCTCCGTTCTGCAGCAGGAACTCGCAGCCCAGCAGCGACCCCTGCAGGCAGGACAGACACACCTCAGCACTCTGACCATTGGCACTTTTGGCCGTGCCGAGTCAAGTTGACTGGCTGATTTGCGTTTCCATGACCAGTTTAAACCTACAAAAAAGTCCCTTTAGTCCTTAAAAAAAAAAAGATTTATATTTATTTATTTTAAGTATAGTACTTAAAAGAGCCTCAACTACCCATAAAGGAGCCGCATGTGGCTCTAGAGCCTCGGGTTGAGTATCACTGAGGCATCACACGATCACATGTCTCTGCTTTGCTGCTGTGATTGGTCAAAGATTTTGATAACCGACAACTAATCTGTCGGGGTGATAAATAGGGATGGAGAGTCAACTCCAAATGAGTCTCGATTCTTGATTCATTGCGCCAATTCTGAGAATCGATTCTATTAATAAACGTAATCTGAGTGGACTCCAAAATGTGTAATGCATTTGTTCAGATTCAGGCCTATCTAAAGCTGTGTTTAGATTCAGGCCTATCTAAAGCTGTGTTTGAGCTGCAGTGTTTTTACCCCGACGGCGGCTCCTATGAGCGCCGTGCGTCCCTCCTCCTCCGCCACGCTCCCGTTCACCTCCGCCCCCCGGGCCAACGCCGCCGCCATGGCGACCGGGTCTCCTAGCAACGCCGCCTGGTACAGGCTCCGCCCCGCCTCCGCCTTTCCTCGCTCTGGAGAAGGCATCAAAGACACAAAGAGTTAAAAACACATTCAACAAAAACATCCCGTCTCGTGCTGCTGGTATGAAAGGCTCGCACCCGTTACACTGCTGCTAATGTCTGCAGCTTTCACTACACACTAGCAGGAGGTGGCTTGATGGGGGGGGGGTCCGTGTTCTCATTTGTGTCAGTTTAGGGGTCTGAATGAATGAATGAAATTTATTTGGTGATAAAATAAAATAACACAACAGTACATATAGTAATGAAAGAACAGACAATATATCAATCACCGAGGATAAAAAGACAAAAAAGTCCGAGGGCTTATTTCCATTGTGGTCCTCACATAAAACATATAGTAAGACGAGGCATAAAAAACATAAAACACTTAAAACAACTTAAAAGAAACATAAAACAGAGGAGAGCAGGTTACATTAAAGGAACTCAAGATAAAATAAATAGCAGCAGATCAAGCAAATAGCAGCAGGGCAATGTATCACTTGTAAAAAAATAATAAAAAAAAAATAATAATAATTGTCCTTTGACAACATTTAAGCAGAAGCCTTTAGATCAGAATGGCTTTAAGAGCACGAAACAGAACATTCAGCGGGATGTCCAGACTGGTGACTGGTAGTGTTTATATATATATTATGACTGTTATTTCACCTCATACAATACTCATTTTACGCACAGAGGTATAAAGAAGAATCATTATGATTACATATTACATCATTTAGCAAACGCTGTTGTGCAAAACAACTTACAATAGTACAAATCCTGCTAAAACGAAATATCTTAGTAATTTAGAGATGACATGACTGAGATGAGTGACTTTGTTGTAGCGGTGCGACTGGCTGAGCAGACTTACGGGTGTCGTCTCTGTCCTGGACGAATCTCTTCTCCACGTATTTCTCTTTGATCCACGTCTCTTTCTCCGGGCTGAGAGGGAGAGAGAACCACAGCATCAGCCAAACGTTAGGGGTCACATAGACACGTCGACGTTACTACCACCAGTCGACGCTCTACGGCATACATGGGCAAACTACGGCCCGCGGGCCGGATGCGAGAAAGAGCGTAGAGTCTACGCTCTTTCTCGCTATCAAGAGTACTTTTATTGTTTTGCGAGCAGCGCCCATTGTACGGATGTGCAGGGATCAGCTGGGGTGTGTTCACAATGAAAACAGTGTGCACCGTTTTGCTACGGTGCATGATGCTAAGCACCAGCGTTTCAATCAACATTTAACTGCAGGGTGTCCAGAGTGGGTCTGAGTGTAAGAAAGGCAGTGGAGGGTACAGTTATCTTACCGGGGGGTGTCTGGAGTGGGTCTGAGTGTAAGAAAGGCAGTGGAGGGTACAGTTATCTTACCGGGGGGTGTCCGGAGTGGGTCTGAGTGTAAGAAAGGCAGTGGAGGGTACAGTTATCTTACCGGGGGGTGTCCGGAGTGGGTCTGAGTGTAAGAAAGGCAGTGGAGGGTACAGTTATCTTACCGGGGGGTGTCCGGAGTGGGTCTGAGTGTAAGAAAGGCAGTGGAGGGTACAGTTATCTTACCGGGGGGTGTCCGGAGTGGGTCTGAGTGTAAGAAAGGCAGTGGAGGGTACAGTTATCTTACCGGGGGGTGTCCGGAGTGGGTCTGAGTGTAAGAAAGGCAGTGGAGGGTACAGTTATCTTAAAGGGGGGTGTCCGGAGTGGGTCTGAGTGTAAGAAAGGCAGTGGAGGGTACAGTTATCTTACCGGGGGGTGTCCGGAGTGGGTCTGAGTGTAAGAAAGGCAGTGGAGGGTACAGTTATCTTACCGGGGGGTGTCCGGAGTGGGTCTGACTCGTCCTTCCTCCGGACACTGAGCCTCATAGATCCGGTTGACAACGTCATTTCCCAAAACACACAGCAGCTGAGGAGGAGAGGGAAAGGCAGAGTTATTATAGTTTTGTATTTTTCATTAATTTTTATTTTTTATTTTGTTTTTAATTTAGTTTCAATTCAGTTTAGTTTCCAGAGTGGCTTTTCTCTTCTTTTTTTTTTTTTTTATTAGTTTGAGTATTAGATTTAGTGTTGTTTATTATTATTATTATTATTATTATTATTATAATATTAGGGGCATTTGTCGGGGGCAGATTTAATAAGTTAAGAATAGGTATTACAATAAACATACTGTATGCACCAATGCCTCTTCATGCGTATTAGGTTGACAAATTTGACCACAGTGACAAAGACTAAAAGTAAAGACTATTTCTTCATGTTTTTATTTGATTTTAGTTTTAGTTTTTTTATGTACACCACAGTCAAGTCTCACTCTCCTATATAAACATCCCCATTTCTCGACTCAAGGTTCCTACACATACATAAAAAAAAATAAACTCAATTTTTTCCATCCCTTGATTTGTTTTGAAGATGTTGTTTGGTGTTCAATATGATTTACATATCCCTCTATCTGAACATTATTCTGATCATAAACACAAACTATGGACTCAAAGTGACTCTACAACAACATCAAAGCTTTCTGTGTGTGTCAGACTTGAACCTTAACATCTGCCTTCTTTTTTTCCAAATCCTCAAACTATTAAAGAAGACCTGGAAATGAGCAAATTACTTTTTTTGATACTTTTCCAGACCTGCTGCCTAGGAACCCTGTCTACTACTGCTGTGCTATTTTTGTGGTTTTACTTAGTTTAACTTTTACATCATTTATTGTTATGTCTCTCCTTGATTCTTTTAATATAGTATCATTGCTGAAAAGTGTACTGAGACACCATGGTGGTGTGATGTTGGTTTTTAAACATTCTTGACATTAAGAACACCTTTACTAACTGACTTCGACCCACTCCTGTGTTAGCGTGTCTGTGCTACCTTGAGCTGCTCTGCCTCCCAGGAGTCCAGAGTGAGAGAGCGCACTTTGGACACATGGACGCCCAGACTCCTGCAAGCATGTCATCACACATTGAACACTATGACATCACGTCATGTGACTGTAACATTCTGACATCACACAACAACACCTTCACACAACGTCACTTTCACATCGGAGACAGGCTACAACATAAAACGGAAATGCAGGAAGTAGTGCGGTGCTGGTTAAACCCAGCCTCTACGTGACCTCTACGTGACCTCTATGTAGTAATCAGTCATAGCCTGTGACGTCACACTGAAGGCTGGGTTTAGCCAGGCTAGCACCACATGGCCACAGTGCAGATTTCAGCTAAAAGCAGGGCGTATAGGATGTCTTTTCCAGTCAACTTGGCATCTCAGGGCTTGTGGAGACTTGGATTATGCCAGGTGAACAGTATGGAGTCATTCTATGTGTTGTTGTTTTGAATGTTTTTGCTCGTGACCCTGTTCACACTGAGCTCTACTTGTCTGACGCGTTTCTCCAAACTGGGACCGTGCCGGCTGCATTCTACTGCATGTAGGACACTGACTGTCAGCAAGTACCTCATACTAACCCACGTGAAAAAATCTGAACTATCCCTTTAAAACACTTTATATAAAGATTTTCTCTTTCGGAACCAGAGCTGCGAAAAAGTTGAGCTCTATAGATAGTTTGAAACCGAGCTTATTTCCTGTCAACTATTGTATTAGCAAACACTGCAACAGGAAGTAAAGCTAGGTGCAATTTAGAATGTTTATGTTGTCAAGTTAAAAGCGAGCTAAACATGGGCAGGGTGAGGGACAGGGTCACCTGTGGATGCCAGAGCACTCGATGCACATGGTGATGCCCAGGTTGAGGGAGGCCCAGCGAGGCTCGTCCTCCCCGCAGTCGCAGCAGCGCTGGTTTCCCGGGCCGGACAGGGCCACGCCCAGGGCGGGGGGTCTGCCCGGGGTCTGGCCGGGCTGGGGGTCCCCGCCCGACGGGGGCTGGGGAGGGGCTTTAGGCTGGAGACACAGAGGGGCGTGTGATAGAGAGCCAAAGTGGAACGTCACTTCCCGCTTCAGCACTGTACCAGAGATTTTCATCCGCCATTTATTTTCCCATAGACATTTTGTAAAATGCTTATAAAAATAGTTTTACGTGTTCAAACCAAACGGTTCACATATATTTAGACACAGGAGAGATGGCATAACGTTTCACTGGGACCAAAACGTTAAAAAATGCGGATTTAAAGAACATATTTTTTCGATGTTGTTTTTTAAAGTTTTGGTCCGAGTGAAATCTCTCTCGATTCTAAATATAGCTGAACCGTTTGGTTTGACCAAGTAAAACTCTTTTTCTAAGCATTTTACTAAATGTCTATGGGAAAATAAATTGCGGAAGAAAATCTCTGGTACAGTGCTGAAGCAGGAAGTGACATTCACTTTGCCTCTCTATGGGACAAATTGGTATTATTGGGGTAGGGCCATATATGGTATTATACAATATTATATCGGGGTTCCCACACCTTCTTAAACATCAAATTGAAAGACATTCCAGGTCCAATTCCCACACGGCCTCGTTTTGAGACACGGATCAAAGTTCATGACTGTTACGACACTGAGAATGTTTACGCTGAGGACTAGCAGGCTTTACAGAAGCTCACAGACGACTATTAAAAAGAGAGAGGCTTGAATGCATCAACACTTCTCAACTGTGCTGTGTTACACATTGAACATCAAATTTATGTTCTCGCACAAAATACATCAATTCAAGCACTTTCAATGACCCATGTTATTTTATGTCTATTTTCAAAAACTTTCAAGGCCTTAATCCCTTAAACCCTCCCCTTCCAAATTCATAACTTAATAAGGACCTGTGGGAACCCTGTGTATTATATGATACAGTGATGTGAGACGTCTAGATATGTCATCTCAGTCTAACTGGAACCTCCCACTGACAGCTGCAAAACCACACACTGATGTTTTTTAAATTGACTGTTTTAATAATGCACAGTGCACACACACACACACACACACACGTCATTATTCTATCATCGTCATTCACTGTGCATACTTTTTCTATCAATTGTTTTATGTATTTTGAAGTTTCATTTCTTTTTCCTTAGCTGTTGTAAAGTGTCCTTTGAGCACCATGTGAAGCTCTTACACGCGTAGTGACTTCCTGTGTGGGCGGAGAGACTGACCTGCGGCTGCTGAGACTCCACCCTCTCTCTGTAGGCCAGGTCGATGCTGCCCTGCACCGCGCTCAGCCACGCCTGACGCAACACCTCAGAGTCTGCCTGCAGATCACAGCACCTGACACACACACACACACACACAGTAAACACACACCCAGTAAACACACACACCAAACACACACACACACACACACACACACACACACACACCCAGTAAACACACACACACACACACACACACACACACACACACACACACACACACACACACACACCCCAAACACACACACACACACACACACATAAAAAAGACACATACACACACCCATTCACATATACAGTAAACACACACACACCCCAAACACACACACACACCCCAAACACACACACACACACACACACACACACACACACACACACACACACACACACACACACACACACATACACACACACACACACACATCACATACAGTAGCATAAGCCAATGAAGTTACAATAACCACCATTCATATGTAAACATGTAATAATTTATGACAAAATGTGGGGAATTTATTCCATATTGTGTCCAAACTATGTATTACAAAATGAAAATTAAATTGTATGACATGTTGTCTTGTTATTACGATACATCATGTGTGGTTACAGTTGTTTAAATCAGTGCTGACCAATTTGGGGCCCGCGGGCCAAGTTTGGCGCTCTGTTTGTTTTGGCCCGCCACGGATTTGGAAAAAAAATGTTTTTTTCTTTTCTTTTCTTTTTCTTCTGTGTCACACTGTCTGTGTGTCACACTGTGTCTGTCTGTGTGGTGTCTTACTTCTGGACGGACAGCAGCTGGAAGCAGAAGCGGCGCTCGATGTGCTCCAGAGGTTTGACGGCACACAGCCTGAGATCCTCAAACACAACCAGAGGCTCCTCCTGCAACACAAACATCATGTGCCACGTTACCCTGCATAGCTGCTCCACACACACACACACACACACGCACACACACATGCACACACACACATGCACACACACACGCACACGCACACGCACACACACACACTCCACACCCAGCTGCACCGCACACACACACACGCACACGCACACGCACACGCACACACACACACACACACCACACCTAGCTGCACCACACACACACACACACACACACACACACACACACACACACACACACACACACTCCACACCCAGCTGCACCACACACACACACACACACAGCATTTTGGGATGAAACCCTTTCACTGTTAAATGTTTTATAATCTTAATGGTTGAATTGAAATTGCTCAGTTGCTGTAACAAAATGATGACTCTCACCTTATGAGACTTTCTGTAAAAAAGCTGGTTGTCTCTGATGGAAAACCAGCATCTGAAACAAGAACATGGGGATTGAGCTCCATGTGGAGAGTCTTTTTAATCTTCTCTTGTATATAACAGGAGGAAATAAATGGCAATCCACCAAATCCAAACATAAACAAAGCCTCCGTCTCACAGCAGTAGTATGGTCGATGCTAGAATGGATCGTCCAGAGGGACACGAGGAGTGGTTAGGGTTAGGTCCCTCCGGCCGATCCATTGTAGCATCAACCCAGTAGTATTGCTAGTTCTAGTGTTTCTCCACATTAAGACTACATTTCCCATCAGCCCCGGCGCTTCCTTTCTAATACTGACTGATTTGTCACAGACCCGCACAGAACCATGGTCGTATCTCCCCTTTACCAGTGGAAACCATCAGAACGCGTCTCTGCACCTCTTCCAGGTTTTGCTTTTCCTCCTGGAGCGCTTGAAGAGGTAACCCTGGATGATGTCATCACTGCCTGGACACGGACTGACGACTGGCTCTCCCGACGCATCCTACACACACACACACACACACACACACACACACACGCCGCGCACACACACACACACGCCGCGCACACACACACACACACACACACACACACACCAAGTCTCTGCGTTGGTTCTGACTGAACACAGACATTCAGGATACTCGTCGAATGTCAGAAATCCCAGATCATCCTCCTCGTCAAAATCAAATCAGTTGTTCCTCTGCTCAAATGTATTTAATTGGCGGTGACAGTTATTCCACACATCATTGCTTCTAGTATGAAAAGCTTGGGTGGGAATCCCTAACAGTAACCACGGTTTCTCTTTAAGAAAGCTAGGTATGCTGAAATGGCAGCAGAGGCAGAGCAGCGAGGTTGGAGGGCTCGAGTGCGGCCTGTAGAGGTGGGCTGCCGTGGTTTTGTGGCAAAGTCCGTTATTGCCTTACTAACTGAGTTGGGCATTCGGGGACGGAGCCTGAAGCTTACGGTTAGCAACATGTCTCAGGCAGCAGAACGAGCAAGTGAATGGCTGTGGATAAGGAGGAAACATGCTAGCCGGGGAGCTCGCTAAGGTCAGATTGACTGATTGCTTTTGTTGGTCGGTCATGATTGACGGTCCGCATCAACAGGGCTGAATCATTGACAGTGGTGGTGTAGTTAGGAATGTCATACCGAACCGACCTGGATAGCTAGGCTTAGATAGTGAGGTAATATGCAGTTGTGTGGTGGTAGCATGGAGGGGGAGTTTCCAGGACGCTGGATTACACGTTAAGCCTTCTTGAGGTGTCGTGGGCCTAACTTAACGAAACGTCGGTGAAGGAAGGTGCCCACTTGAAAACCCCAATGACATGCTTCATACTGCTGTTGGCTAGGGTAGGTAACTGGTGATTTGTGTCTTGTTTATTAGTTTGTTAGCTTGTTTTATTCTGGATTGGGCTTCTAAATGTGTTTTTCCTCGGATTTTGGCACAAGGGATAGTAACATCTTGTCCTGTGTATTTATTAATATTTATCAAGCCCTTATTTGCAACTTACCTCTTTGTTAAATTGGTCCTATAGTCACTATTCAACTCGTTCAAGTGATTAGCTAATGCTGGAGGTACCATGTACATAACACTGAATTTGGGAAAATTTGGGACAAATGTAATGGAATTCCCTTCCTAGGTTTTGTACGTTTCTTCCTGAAAGACAGACAAACTAACGAGGTGAAGGTGATGGTGAACACAGGTAAACATAAACATTACAAAAGGTTTGACAGA
Source organism: Poromitra crassiceps (assembly GCF_964638095.1). Lineage (NCBI taxonomy): Eukaryota > Metazoa > Chordata > Actinopteri > Beryciformes > Melamphaidae > Poromitra > Poromitra crassiceps. The sequence goes on along the minus strand of NC_139642.1, from coordinate 17,260,888 downwards.
TGAGTGGTACTTACTCTCTGCTGGACCAGCAGGTGTGCGTTCTCTAGATCTTTCCTCTTAGCTGCACAGTCTACGGAGAGCTGGGACAGCTGCCATGACAACACACCAAAACAGTTTACCATCCGCACCAGTTAACACTTTACCATCAACACCAGGTAACACTTTACCATCCACACCAGTTAACACTTTACCATCCACACCAGGTAACACTTTACCATCCACACCAGGTAACACTTTACCATCCACACCAGGTATCACTTTACCATCCACACCAGGTAACACTTTACCATCCACACCAGGTAACACTTTACCATCCACACCAGGTAACACTTTACCATCCACACCAGGTAACACTTTACCATCCACACCAGGTAACACTTTACCATCCACACCAGTTAACACTTTACCATCCACACCAGGTAACACTTTACCATCCACACCAGGTAACACTTTACCATCCACACCAGGTAACACTTTACCATCCACACCAGGTATCACTTTACCATCCACACCAGGTATCACTTTACCATCCACACCAGGTATCACTTTACCATCCACACCAGGTAACACTTTACCATCCACACCAGGTAACACTTTACCATCCACACCAGGTAACACTTTACCATCCACACCAGGTAACACTTTACCATCCACACCAGGTAACACTTTACCATCCACACCAGGTATCACTTTACCATCCACCCCAGTTAACACTTTACCATCCACACCAGGTAACACTTTACCATCCACACCAGGTAACACTTTACCATCCACACCAGGTAACACTTTACCATCCACACCAGGTAACACTTTACCATCCACACCAGTTAACACTTTACCATCCACACCAGGTAACACTTTACCATCCACACCAGGTAACACTTTACCATCCACACCAGGTAACACTTTACCATCCACACCAGGTAACACTTTACCATCCACACCAGGTAACACTTTACCATCCACCCCAGTTAACACTTTACCATCCACACCAGGTAACACTTTACCATCCACACCAGGTAACACTTTACCATCCACACCAGGTAACACTTTACCATCCACACCAGGTAACACTTTACCATCCACACCAGGTAACACTTTACCATCCACACCAGGTATCACTTTACCATCCACACCAGGTATCACTTTACCATCCACACCAGGTAACAGTAAACATAGGGTTCAAACTTGGTTCAGATGGCACTTGTGCCTCCTGTAGCAATTTAGTAGATTTGGGTTATTTTGGTTAATTTTTTTTCTTTTTTTTCTGATTTCCCCCCTATTTTTCTCCCCAATTGTACTTGGCCAATTTCCCCCCTGCTGCCCCGGTCGCTGCTCCACCCTCTGCCGATCTGGAGAGAGCCGTAGACTAGCGCCATGCTTCCACCGACACATGCGCAATTGCCGACTGCTTCTTTTCACCTGACAGCAGAGAGCTTCACCGGCAGGATGTAGCACGTGGGAGGATCACGCTATTCCCACCAGTTCCCTCCCCCCCGAACAGGCGCCCCGACTGACCAGCTAGTGCAGCGACCAGCACAAATACCCTCAATCCAGCTTCCATCGTTCATTTTCTCATTGTCTATATGATATAATAAGCCCCTGCGTGTCGGAAAATAAGCTATTTACAGGACGTAAATACAAGCATTTCACATGCCCCGTTTTCAGGTCGCAGTTCATGACAAATGATCGTTTCAGTGCATGGGAATCAAACCAGACTTATCAGGGTGACTTAAAAATCATATTTAAAGCTGGAAATAAGTGAAAAAGCAGAATTATTTTATCCCCATTCCAGTTAGCAGAGGGCTAACCCGGAGGTTTCTGATGCACATGCTCAGTCCATTCAAAAGGCCAGGATGTTGCACCAGACACACCAGATTACAAACTCCAGTCTACTGTGGAATACAGAGAGTTATTGTGGTGCTGGTAGTGCTTGAATGTAATGGATGTTCACTTATATGTTAAAGTTCTGCAGTATTCACCTTATGTAGCCAAAAAAAAAAAAAAAAAAAATGGCTGGCTGCTCCAATATCATCTAACTCTGAATTAACTAATAATTTAGCCAATTGTATGTAACATACCAAATAAAAGCAAACGGCAATGTCTGAGAATGCAACGCCATGTAACTGGCTCGTTAAGTCTCGCATTCCAGGGAATTACGTTAACGTCTGCAGGTCTTATTGACGTAAGTGGCTCGAGCGCTCGGAGGAGAGAAAACTATCTGAAGCTTTCTTTGTTGGAGTCCAGGTATGTTTTACAAGAAAGTACTCGTCATTGTCCACGATAACGTTATCTGACCTGGCTAACAGTGGATACTCGCTTGCTTGCTGTGTACCGAGCTCAAAGTATTAGGCTACGTTCTTTGTTTTACCCCCTGCACTGTCCGCTGCAAAAACAACTCTCTTCTTCATGACGTTCTTTTGTATTTCGCGCCGTGACCGCCGGAAGTGTTAACACAAGCCGGAAGAATTTGGCCCACCCCTGCGTCTGAACATAAGGTGATTAGCTTTGATATTCTTTGAGTCGCAGATGGGTGGAGTTTGGTAGGAAGGACTATACACTGAGAAGTCTGCTCTGACCTGAGCTGCCATCGTCTTCATGGTTGGCTCTAGGTCTCTCAGCAGGTCGAAGCCTTGGTGGAAGAAGGTGAACTGAGCGTGGAAGTAGGAGAACACCTGACGACACAGACAGGAACTCTCAAGAACAAATAGGCTGGACCACAACTACTGCTGCTGCTATACCATCAGATTGATCATAATAGATGCAGTAGAATACCAAGATACATTCACGTTCTAGAGAGCAGCTTGCAGTCCAACTCACAGAGTTTAAGATGTCAATCTTCTGCTGAGTCTTGAAGGTATTAAGCTGAAAGAACAATGGAAAGAATATCTATGTTAGTGTTGGATAATGACGTATGCAACAAAGAATGTGAGTGTTACTCACATTACCTACACATTTTCACTTTGAGGTATTTCGCTGGTGCTCTGATCTTATCCAGAGAGACCTCCAGTGAGATCAACAGCTGAAGAAGCTTCCATTGCTCAGGCATCAACATTCCAAGTAGTGATGGGACGATATATCAGAATTCATTATATTGTGATACATGAACATGAAGGTGATATCAGCTTCATGTTATTCTTCTGTAGTCATCTCTGACGAGACTCTTGACCATCACAGTTCCACAAGCTCTCCATCCAAATGATATTACTAACGCAACGTTACTTTTAATAAAGAGTCAAAACCATCTTGGTAACGTAACTAGTTGCTATTTAGGGCAAGTAACAAAGTCAATTCACTAGTTTGTTTACAAAAGGAACTTTCCCCAACACTGTTTTCAGAGTCATTTGTAGCATTTGCTTGTGATTCTCCTGACATGGGAAAGTGTGGCAGCTCCCCGGGTCACTGGGACAGGCGGCGTTACCTGCAGGCAGTAGTCCAGGGCGAAGTGCTGGTGGCACTTGCGCGTGGCGAGCAGCAGGTGGCTCTCTCGCTCTGCCTCGCTCGCTTTGTGCCGAGAGACCTGAGCGCTCCTCTGCCCCGCCGCGTCCACATCCTCCCCGATGCGCACCAACTCACGACGCGTCTCCGCCAGCTGGGGCAGGAACCTCACACACACAACACACACACACACACACACACACACACACACACACACACAACACACACACACACACAACACACACAAACACACACAACACACACAACACACACACAACACAACACAACACAACACACACACACACACACACACACACACAGTTTCTTCATCATCATTACATTCCCTTCCTCTCTCTCTGCTTCCTGCTGCTCATCTCCTCATACCTGACATACAAGTTATTTTCTATTCACATTATTCTAAATTATACAACAGTTAGTTCCAGCCGAGCAATTTGATTGGACAGAGGCCTTCCACGAGTGCTGATATACAGTGATATACAGCACTGTCTGGACGCTTCACAGTATGTATCCCTCCGCCTCACAGCTGTTCTAATGTAACCAGTTAGTTAGTTCACAGTGTTTTTCTGTGCGCACCTAGTAGGGACAACGATATGGATACATTTGGGTTTAATTATGAACGGTAAGCTGAAATAGTCTGTGCCAGAGCCGTATAGATAGAAGAGTCCCGACATCTCCATTCACTCCAATGGACCAGTTTTTTACTCTCAAGAGTTCCAGGAAGTAAGGTCCTGGATTAAGCAGCACTGTCAAGTTGCAGCAAAATAGACTGTTTGTGTTGTACTCTGAAAGGGTTTTTCATCCCTTGAATCAAATTGTACATTATCAGCTTTATTTTAGCATGCAAAAGTAGCCGCGAAACCCATTCCTGGCTGTTCATTGGCTAATGAGTCTCGCATTTTGGTCCTCCGCTGACGCCACTCTCTCTCTAGACTCTAGAGCATACATGGGCAACATGGGCGCCCCCTGTGTGGCCCGCGATGGAATTGCAAAAAAAAAAAAAAAAAATTTACAGTGCACTTGAACGCAACATGCAATATACCCGCTGAATAAGTGTCCAAATGTTCATGTCATTCTGGGCAATACTCTTCTGTTATAGCATTTCAGTCTGAAATATGGAATATCTTTCAATAATATTTATGACTAAAAGGCTAAAAGTAATCTCATGTGTAAGAAATGACTGTTCTACATTGAAGTAGAAATTTAAATAATTAACTTGTTGGTTTTGGATTTATTTAGCTTCAAGAGTGCATTTTTGTTCTTGTGTGACCCTCAACACAGGCTTTGAGAATCCCGGGCCACTTACTGATACATAGGAGTGAGTGAGGAAAAGGATCAAATATTGGTGGTTAAGACTGAATAATGACATCACAATTGTTAATTTAAAATGAGTTATTCCTCTAAACCTGGCTTCAAATGCCCCAAATTTTTCGTGCTGGCGCCGTTCAGCCCTCAGCAAAATCTGGTAGCGAGGACATTTTTTTGTGGCCCTCTCTATCATCAAAGTTGCCCATCCATGGGTTACGGCATGACAATATTTGTTCGGCCCCCGGCAACAATCTGGGTTTCTCATGTGGCCCCCCATGAAAAATAGTTGCCCACCCCTGCTCTAGAGAGTGTCCTCCGAGTCTAGAGGACACTAGTCTGTGCTAAAAACTCAAAATAGCTGGCGTTAGCTTAGTTAGCTTGCAGTCGGGAGACAGCTTACCTGTTGCCTGGCAACACTTGGTAGTGCAATCCTAAGGGAACTGTTTTTGTTGGCCGAGAGAGACAAATAAAAGGCACAAAGTGTGTGTGTGTGTGTGTGTGTGTGTGTGTGTGTGTGTGTGTGTGTGTGTGTGTGTGTGTGTGTGTGTGTGTGTGTGTGTGTGTTGAACCTACTGGGTGAACAGGTTGGTGAGCTGGTGGCTAATGGCTCTCTGAGTCTGATCAAGCAGCATCTGAGGAAGAAGAAATTATTACTACTGCAACTGCTCTTCCTATAGTGGAGCAGATGAAAGAAAAATCGTTTCACAAATACTCCTTGGGGATTGTTATTTTGATCAAACCTATTAGCCATACAAAATTGCCCAATATGACTGATCTTATGAACGATCTGAATGATCAAACCATATATTTATGACCGCAGAGAAGCCAGATTTATTCCACGCAAATTTAAAAAAATGGCTGCCATGTCTGCCATTTTCTTTACCATAACATTTCATTCATCAAGGAAAGGCCCCCGAAAGCACCAAGGCAGCGGTAAACAAAACATCCATGTGGTTAAACGAGATGGGACGCCTCGAATTCTTGGTCCATATACAGTAAGGTGAATGATGTCACCAGAACGAGTAGGAGATTCCTCTCCGCTGATGGTCAGAAAAGACAGGTTCGTATTTCCCCCCGGTGACGAGGCCAATCCAGTCGTGATCGTCATGATCTAAAGTTAAAGCTAACAGTAGTAGCCTAGTAGGCTACATGAGGGAGTCAAGTGCCGGACATGTGATCTGCAAAAGCGGGGAGGTTTACCTGGACTGCAACGATCGCACGGACGGCAGCTCGCACGACACTGCTTCATTTAAAAGTCAATATAGCGTGTGAAATGTCGGGATCTCTAAATAGCAGGAAATAATTTGCTGGGATGGATGGCGGGCGGATGGTTTATGCATACTTACATACGGATTAGGACGATGGCATAAAAGCTCATCTGCGCATCTACTGTGTTAATATTGACTTTTTAATTAGCTCTGACTCTGAATGGTTGCTCCTTCAATTCAGATTCATATTGAAATGGTCTCTAAGAGAGAGTGATGTTGCCTGACAATAATAAGCAGTTGTCAATTCATGATACTTTCTCCTCTCTTAACTTTAATACTTATTATACAATGTTGTTAGGAATAGCCAAATAAAATAAATAAATAAATAAATAAATAAATAAATAAATAAATAAATAAATAAATAAATAAATAAATAAATAAATAAATAAATAAATAAATAAATAAATAATGCTACATGATAAAAAAGGAGGCTTCAATCGACGCCGTGATCGGTGATATCGGTATCGGAAGATACTGATTCCAGCGATCGGTGATCGCCCCCAAAAATCCTGATCGGAGCAGCCCTACTTACATTATCACTATAACTACCACTCATATTACTGATACGACCACGACCATCTTCATAAATTAGGCCCCACCACTTTAAAGCAAGGGCGATGAAACAGACAATACACAGTGTGTGTGTGTGTGTGTGTGTGTGTGTGTGTGTGTGTGTGTGTGTGTGTGTGTGCGCGGCGTGTGTGTGTGTGTGTGTATGTGTGTGTGTGTACCACTCACAGTGTGGAAGCTGACCATCTCCTGCAGACCCAGGTTGAACTGGTTCAGGCAGTTCTATGATGAAAGAAACAGGACGTTAGGAACAATAATTTAACCAAAGGAAGAAGAATCGGCGAACGGGAAGACAAAAAAAAAGCCGATATTTAGAGAGCAGGGTGGCCGATGGCCGATATATAATGCAGATTTTTTTTTGCATTCGATAAAATACAATTTAAATATAATAATGAATGAGAGTATTCGGGTAAAAAAACAAGTAGCCTATAATTCCATTGTATTTGTTATATTAGATTTTCAATGTGCATGAATGGATATGTATAATAGGTCGACTTCTAATCGTTATATCGGCAAAACATCCAATACAAATCCCTAGTTTTACAACAGGTTTGCTCCATACCGTTATGATGCTGTCCTTCTTGTTGTACATGGACAACTCAGCAAGGCTGGCCAGGAAGAGCTGATTGGCTGTGTTGTATGCTTGTCCCGCCTCCACCATCTTACCACACAGCTTCATCACCTGCTTGGCCAAAGATGCAAATGACAGACCAATAAGCTCTCTTCAGTCAGCACCGTCAGCGTGTGACCAGTAGCAGTACGTGTAGTAGCATTACTTGTACCTTTGTCACCTGTGTCTCCAGCAGAGTGACATCTGTCTCAAACTGCTCCAGAGTCTGTCTGCAGAGACAGAACAACATGAGGACCTACATCACAACACTGACCCAGACCAGCCTTCAGGCAGCTACAGGTGGGCTTCGGTGTGGAAACCAGCGAGAGCAAGCCCGTGATAAGATGTGATAGACAGATGATTCGTCCAATCAACTGCCAGCTATTTTTTGAAAGTGCCTGCCCTTTGAAACGGTTTCCCGAGCAACTCATTCCCAGATGGTCATGTGAAAACAAACTACCTGGCAGTGTCAGGTTAACAAATGTGTGGAGGAAAGGATTCCAAGGACCCGTGGGGACTTTGGAGAGAGAGAGAGAGAGATTTAATTTAAAACATAACTTTGCATGTCAAGAAAGTCACAGTTTGTCGCCAAACTGAAACGTAGGGGTTAGTTTCGTATAAAAACTCGTGGCATGTCGCCGGTCTTCAGCTGTGCCAGTAGAGAAAGTGACGTCACTTAGGCAAGAGTGCGTGTAGTCTTTCTGATTTATAACTTCTAGTACAACAGTTTGGCGACAAACTGCGACTTTCTTGACATGCAAAGTTATGTTTTAAAATGACAGAATTAACGTTGGCACCCCGTGGCACAATTCAAACGGGATCAAAAAAGTAACATTATTCTCCGTCCACCGCCATTCATATTTTTCGCGGCACTGGTAGAGGGAGAAAGCAGGAAGTGACGTTTCACTTTGGCTCTCTATATCACAATATACTTCTTCATATGAGTCGATATGCGCACTCATTCGTAGCTTCACGTGTTCATTTCTAGGTCGCAGCGTGCTAATTTCTAGCATGCTCCGCCTCCGTGCTCAACTGCGTGAGCAATTGTGCACCGCCCCCCCCCTCCCTATTATAGTAGTGAGAATGAGATATTAGTCAATTAGTGTGTTAACGCTATAAAGAATATAAGAAAATATATCAAGAATATAAAGAAAAATTGTAAGAATGCCAATTTATGTAATGATGTCTGCACAAAACATGTCTGAAAAATGAATGTGCCAACTCCAAGTCTATTGCACTCTGCTTGAACGCATTGCACTGAGGGCGCTGCACCGAGTCAGTGACTGACTGATGCTGCAAATAATGCATAGCCTATTGAAAACATCAGAAATGCATTCAAACATATATCCTTGCTATTAAGGCATATTTTATTGCGATCGATGATCATACTGATTTATCACCCATCCCTACCTGTGTATAGTAAGTAACGTACCTGTGAATATTTGTGAACTGCTTTGGCGACATGTATTTGGTCATGCCAATAATAAAACATTTAATTTGAGAGAGAGTGAGAGAGATATATAGAGATAGGGATAGAGAGAGAGAGAGTGAGAGATAGAGAGAGAGTGAGATAGAGAGAGAGTGAGAGATAGAGAGAGTGAGAGAGAGAGAGAGTGAGAGATAGAGAGAGATAGAGATAGAGAGTGAGAGAGTGAGAGATAGAGAGAGATAGAGATAGAGAGAGATATTTGAGAGACCAACCAACCTGAAATCAGGAGAGTCTTTGATGCACTCTTCAAAGTCCAGGGAAGTCTCCATGTCAGTTGTCAGCAGACCTCACAGTGACTCGAGTTATTAATTCAACAGTGGCATAACCTTAATGTAATTTCAATAATGTAACTATAAGTATCTCCTCTCTCTCCACTCTGACACATATATTGAGCTGACCGTAATGTAACTAACTACCGTAACTCTCCACTCTGGCAGATAGCCTATATTGTAACTTTGATTCCATGTAAACCGTAACGTAGTAACTCTTCTCCACCTGGTAGCAGGCTGCAGCAGCCTCTCCCTCTGGATCACGTCATAACGGGACAGCAATCAATAAGCTTCATCCACACACACTAGATCGACACTCTCACGCGCGGAGATCAATCAAACATCGCGAACGCGCATCGGCCTGTCATGCGTGTCGCCGTAGTTTGGATAAACCATTAATGTGGTGGCTGTTTTAGTCCAACAGCTGTACAACCGCTGCTGTTGGTCTCTGCTGCTGTTGCTAACCGAACAACTTCCGGTCGATATCCGGACCGGGTTGACGTTAGGAACCTATAAAGAAGGAAGAGACATCCCTCATGTCACAGTGTACTTTGAACGGTTCGAACAGCAGAATTTGGTGCCAGTTCTACTGAAGTGAATCAATCCATAAGGTTACTCTGGAGTTACTTCCGGTGTTGTTGCTACGCAACACTGGGGGTACAGTGCTCGTTCTATTATAGGTTACGCCCACTGACGCCAAACACAATACAAAAACCGGTCCGTTTTACTGTTGTCACTAAGTGCGGCCAACTGCAACAGTATATGACTTTAGACCTGTTATGAATCAATGGGGTATTTTGTCATAAGAACTGGCCCCCAAGTTGGCCCCAATGCAAAATTTGAATGCTGTGACGTCACGTGAGTGATGCCTTTTCCTTCTTTATAGGTTCCTTGGTTGACGCCAAGTCGCGTGATTTACAGCGACACCTGGCGGGCAGGAGGCGCGTGACAGCTGCTCTTGTGAACATGATGATGAAGTGTAAAATATACAATTAAATTTTGGTCTGATTTAAATTATCTTCTTAATATCACTGTGACTCTAGTCTTAAATATATAATTTGTTATGTTCTCTCTTAATTTTGTTGTCCAGCCCTGTTGATCTGTTTATTAATGTTTCATTTTTAAAACAGCAGGCAAGATAGGCTACTGCTATTACACCTTTTAATTAAACAAACTGATTTGTGATTTAGCTAAAATTATATTTCCCCCTGCACAATCTCTTGTTCGACCCTCCAGCCCAGTTGGTGGCGGTAAAGGCACCTCTTACCTGGTTTTCCAACCGCCAAAAAACACAAAAGAAGAAGTGTTATTATGGAACCCACGGCGGTTTTGGGCAGACCACGCCCTGTGCCCGCCTACGCGAGAATTGACAAGCTCCGGCTGCGCTTCCAGTTGGTGATCCATCTGGCAGCGTCAGGTTAGATTCGAGTTGTCAAAAGGCAACAAAAGGCTCGCTCCTGGCCAATCCCGAGGCTTTTGACTGCCGCGTAGGCGGGAACAGGGCGTGGTCTGCCCAAAACTGCGGTGGATTCCATCATAACCCGTTTGTTTGTAGTCTCACGTGGTCTAGTCTCACGTGGTCAGACCCACCGTTGACGTCAGCATCAACAAGCTTCCAGAGATGGAGGACGGTAGATCATCTACGGCTGGCACTGTACAGAGACTAGTTGGGTTGTTTGCTGCAGCTGCCTGATCTTGATGCTGGTGGTAGCCAGCCAACTCATGGCGCTATGTGGTACTGAGCTGTCTAGTGTGTGTATCTGTTTATAACGTAAGGTGATAGCCAGGCAATCTGCCAGGCTTTTGACAGTTTGCTAGCTGAGTTAGCTTCATACGCTAACACATACAGTGCAAGTGCCCGGTGCAGGTGCAGCTATTTGGCTAACTGGCTACGGCCCGGTTGCGTTAGCTCGCTAGCTTCAAAGCTAAGCATTCATTCAGCAGAATGGATCTGTTTGACGACCTGCCAGAGCCCAGCCAGCCCTCCAGGGCGTCCCGGCTCACCCAGAAACTAACAGGTACTCTTTTCTTTCTTTCTTTTCTTTTTATTGATTCATCCAAAGCGTCAATCATCAGATAGACAAGTATATCAATTCATAAATAGGAAGAAAAAAAACATGTTAACAGTTTTAATGGCTTCACTGTTCTTGAGACCAAATAAAAAGTTCCAATATAGGCTAGTGTCCAAATTCGACTTTGAATTGTTGTATGTGTGGTTTCTTTGTAGTCCATTTGCATTTATGAATGTCATATTTTCCATAATAAAATAACTAACAGGTTAAATGACAAAGGGAAGAGCTTATCTGACTTAATTAGGACACACTTCCCTGCTCTCCTGCTGAATTTACAGCAGGGTGTGTTTGATCTCACTATCATGGTGCACCGCAAACAACACATGCAGTCACACAGAGACGCTTCTGTGGTGAAGCCAAAGACAATTGTCCATATTTGTAAAGCCATTCCATTTTCTCAATCGGTCAAGTTAGTTTTCTTACTGAATGAACGGACAGGGAAACACTGCCTGTCACTGTGTTTGGTATCATGTGTTTGTTTAGGTGCGGTTTCAGCAGCAGTTACAGTTCAGCCACAGGTGACCACCGAAGAGGAGGAGGAGAGGAGGAGTTTGAAAAGGAAGCGAGTGGCTTCAGAGCCTCGGACTGCTGGAGGAGAGGAGGAGGAGGAGGAGGAGGAGCGGGGGGAGATGAAGAAAGTTTGTAAAGAAGGTTTTCAACTGTTCCACCACCATGTTTGTTTGCTTCTTTTCCTATCATCAAAGCAATCGGACCATAAAATAAGGCCCAATCCCATTTCTTATTGCTACCCCTACCTTTTCACCTGTGCCCCTCAGAACAGGGTTACAATGGGTGCTGCAAAATGCGGCCCCAGGGCCGGACCTGGCCCCTGGACCATCTCAATCCGGCCCCCACGGTGCTCAAAGAAAAACAAAACTCAGTAAAAGGCAGAATTATGTTAATAAATCTCATCTGCTACATCCGTTGGATTTGCATCACTATTATATCGGGAGATTAATGAGAAATTACCAATCACCAACGGGAGAGAGGGTTAAAAATAGGGAGACTCCTGCCAAAATCAGGAGTGTTGGCAGGTATGATGTCCGATGTGCTGCCCTTCGCTTACTTGATGTAAGTCAGTATGGCCCTCTGGAAAGAAATGTTGCTCACCCCTGCTCTATGGAATGGGACAACCCTTCGAGGCCCTGATATGTTATCAATAGTCAGACAGATCTCCTGATGCGTCATCAATAGTCAGACGCGGCGACTTTGTTGCCAGACATCAAATATATTTCTCCATCAAAGGGGCAAATGCGTCATGGAAGTGGACTGTCGTGCACAAATCAGCCCTAAAGCAATGTTGTAATGCTACCCAGCTAACGTTACAACATTGTTGTTGTTGGCTGAGTGTGCGTGACCATTTCCGAGACATCCGCATACTAGCGTTTTTGTTTGTTTTGTTTTGCTTGTTATAAAGAAAAGCTCTATAATACATTGCAATGACATGAAGCTAAGATAATACAATGGTTACCATTTTTTTTATCTCGTCTACCATTTTTAAATGTCGCATGCGGCCCACGGGCCGTAGGGGCAAGCGCTGTGTTGGGATTGGGCCAAAGTGTGCGTGAGGAGAGAGCGAGCGAGATCAGTGTTTGTGTAAACTAAAGAAAGATGGCTGGATTTGCAGCGTTTATTTAGTTTAGTTTATTAGGATCCCCATTAGCTGCAGCAAATGCTACAGCTATTCTTACTGTGTGTGTGTGTGTGTGTGTGTGTGTGTGTGTGCGCGTGTGTGTGCGTGTGCGTGTGTGTGTGTGCGTGTGTCCAGGCATCCCCGTGCTGAAGGGATTCGTGGCGGCGCGACGTGGCGAGCGGGACGAGATGCAGGACGCTCACGTGCTGCTGCCTGACCTCAGCAGCTGTCTGTCGGCTCTGCCCAGCCAAGTGTGAGACCCCCGCATTCCTGCACAACCACCTGTAGAGGGCGCCGAAGTACTCTAATGCGATACCGATAACCAATTAGAGTACGTCATTCGATACCTTTTTTTATAGCCACACCTTTGAATGTTTTGTGTGCGTCGTTGTGTCTCCAGGTGTCGGGTCTCGTACTTCGCCGTGTTCGACGGTCACGCCGGCGCTCGCGCCTCTCGCCACGCCGCCGATCATCTGCACCACACTCTGGCCAGCAGGTTCCCCTGCGGTGAGTCTAAACAGGCTGTCTGTCGCTCCTCGAAAAGTCTCACAAGTTTATTTCCTTTTCCATTCAGGGTCACACTCCATTGAACTAAACACACTCTTAATCTTATTAATCAATCATATGGATTTGTCTCCATCTTGACGCTGTTCAGCTAGGGGGCGACATTGGCAATAAATGGGAATGACCCAAGGGTGGCGATATACATCACCGGTGCGGGACAACATGTTTACTATCCGCTGTCATGTATCGAGATCAATTTAATTTGGGTCAAAATAATCATATTAAGAGGTGACACTTGTGAAGCTGCAATCTGGGCACCCATCGGTTAAACAAAAAACAGAAAAATATGTTTTTCTCTAACCTCTGGGGGCAGGCTCGTTTCATGTCGGAATAAGCGGAACTCAAGGGGCTCCGTCGGCAGCGGAAGAAAATCCCTTTCCGCTCACTGCAAGGTCTGCCATTGGCTCCGTCAGGCAAGTAGAGCTGTCTGCTGAGAGTGAACAGGGTCGCAAGCAAAAACATAAAAAAAAAAAATATGTATTAAAAATGCTTTCATACTGCTCACCTGGCGTAATCCAAGTCTCCACAAGCCCTGAGATGCCAAGTTGACTTGAAAAGACGTCATTCACACTAGTGCTGCACGATTAATCTAATCGCAATCGCGATGTCAGCACGTGCGATTACATAACCGCAAAAGTGTGCGATTATTTGTGTGTGTGTGTGTGCCTCTAAACTAACGTTACACGCGACGCAGCAAACACACGTTTCTCTGCCATCACACTGGGCATCAACACTAGCGGGAGACGTCTCCCATGCACTCCCGCAAATAAGTAATGTTATGCGCAGCACGGTTCACAAACATAACATTTTACCGAGAGGGAGAGAGAGAACATCCATGAACATCCATGAACAGCGAGCTATGCTAATAACTAGCTAGCCGCTCAGAAAAGCATGTAAACAGCCGTGTGATTAGTGAGAAAGTCAGTAAAATAAGGAGAGAGCTGCAGGCGCTTATGCAGAACTAGTGCACGTTTAAGTGCACAGTGGGTAATGACCCGCTGTGATGAAGAATATAGCGAGATTAACAAGGTTGATAGCAGAGAAAACACTGTTGCAGCTGCCAGCAGCAGCACCTCCAGGCTAACTAGCCTGTCACATGACGCCTTCATGGTCCCTCGATAAAGTCTGCAGATGCACGTTACCTCGCCTCTCTCTCAAGAAGCGTCACGTGAGTGTGGCGTTTAAGGCCATCTGTCGCTACAAAAGAAATAAACGGGGTGTATCATTGTATTACTGGACAGACATGTAACTAACTTTGCACTCTGAGCCATCTTCTATGTGCTGTAACACAGTGCAGTTTCTATTTTTCTGGTGTTTCTTTTTTACATGTTTGGGACAGGCAAATGTCTCAAAATGTTTTATTTTTTAAAGAAAATTTTATTTCAAATTGTTTTATTTATTTAGTTTTAATATATTTTAAATTGTAATATATTTCATGTATTTTAGTCTGTGACACGTGAAACCGTGGTATTTTTGTCCAAGGTTATCATACCGTCAAAAACTCATGCCGGCACATCCCTAGATACCATTTGTTTATTAATATCGCAATCGCAAATCGCAATATTGTCCACCATAATCGCTAATCGCACCTTTCCCCCAAATCGTGCAGAACTACTTCACAGCCTGTTTTTAGCTCAAATCTACACAGGTGCTCCAAGAAGTGGTGCTCTCATTTGACTTCTCTTTCCCGGAGCAACGTGCCAGTGCAGATTTCATCTAAACACAGGGTATAAATGGCGTCTTTTCAAGTCAACTTGGCATCTCAGGGCTCATGGAGACTTGGGTTATGCCAGGGGAGCTGTATGGAAGCATTTTATGATGATGATGATGTTGTTGTTTTTTTATGTTGTTTTTTTTATGTTGTTTTTATTTTAATGTTTTTGCTCGTGACCCCGTTCACACTCAGCAGACGGCTCTACTTGTCTGACGCGGCCGGTCTCCATTTCTCCAAACTGGGACCGTGCCAGCTGCACTGACTGTCAGCAAGTACCTCATACTAACCCCCCCCAAAAAAATCACAACTATCCCTTTAATTATTTATGAGACAAAAGTGAGGGACTGTGGGAGCTGGAGGGGGGATGTGTGTCTCTTAAGCTGAAGAAAGGATCTGCTAGAAGCTGCACAGTCAGCCATGTTGTCTCCTTCCTTCCACGGTTCCAGCTGTCGTCTCTTTTCAGGAGAACCGGAGAATCTGGACAAGCTGATCAAGAAATGCCTGCTGGACACTTTCCGCCAGACGGACGACGACTTCCTGAAGAAAGCCTCCAGCCAGTAAGATGCCTCTGCACACAACACCTGAGCCCCCCAGCCTGAAGTCAACAACACCTGGGCTCTCATTTAGATTTGAGGATAGCCTTTTTTCCTATCTTTTTTCTGAAGACTAAACTTAAAGAAATGACATAAGAGTCACATTCAGGAAGTTCACCGGCAGGACGTAGCACGTGGGACGATCACGCTATTCCCACCACTTTCCCTTCCGCCCCCGAACAGGCGCTCCGACCGACCAGAGGAGGCGCAAGTGCAGCGATCAGGACACACGCCCCTAATCCGGCTTCCCGCCCGCAGACACAGTCAATCGTGCCTGTATGGACGCCCGACGGAGCCGGAGGTAACACGACGGGGGGGCGTGAACCTGCGACCCTCGTGTTTGTAGGCAGGGAATCTACCGCTACACTACCCAGACGTGCGTTACGTTACGTTAAAGGTAAATTCCCAGCAGCCTGGGTTCACTGGCCGTGTGTGTGTGCTGTAATGTAACTGGCCTGCAGGTGGCAGGATTGCCCAAACCATGGACAAATGTTGCTCTGTATCAGTGATAAATAACTGACATTCACCACATTTGGAGGAGGCGCCACTTCATATATCTATAGACTCAGGCTGGATATGTGTTGTCCTGACATTTCCTGAGAATTTGTTTGTGCATCTGTCATTGGTTGTGTTGAAGAATTCTTGTCTAGATGTGAACACAAATAAAGATATGAACGTACATGCGTGCGTGCGTGTGTGTGTGTGTGTGTGTGTGTGTGTGTGTGTGTGTGTGTGTGTGTGCGCGCGCGTGACAGGAAGCCGGCGTGGAAAGATGGCTCCACAGCAACCTGCATGCTGGCGCTGGACGACATGGTCTACGTGGCAAACCTGGGAGACAGCAAGGTGAGTCTCCTAACTTTGTTTTATTTAGTTGTTTAGTTTTCATCAGTACAAATAGGTAGTCGACAAACATTTTTCATCATAGATTTCGTCAACGGGAGTTAACACTCGTCTTGTCTCTGTGTTCACCGCTAGCTTCTGCAAAACACCTGTAGGAAGGCTCTTGATTGGCTGAACGGACGTACCATTATATATTCCCTACCTTTTCATGTAGGCTGTTATGTCACTGAGTGAAAGCGTTTTGATGCAAACACCCCCAGAAGTCTGCATGTATGTGGCGCGCACATACCCGGTACTGATCGCACATACCTGGGTACCATCTCTCCCTCTGTGCAGGCTGTGTTGTGTCGGATGGAGGGAGGAGGAGGAGGAGGAGGAGGAGGAGGAGGAGAGAGGCAGCCGGTGGCCCTGTCTCTCAGTAAGGAGCACAACCCCACGATCTATGAGGAGCGCATGAGGATCCAGAGAGCAGGAGGCACCGTCAGGTAGGACCTGCCTCACTTACTTCTAAGGTTGCAAAATTCTGGGAATATTAAAAGTTGGAAACTTCCCCATGGGAATTAACAAGAATATATGGGTATTCATGGGAATGAATGAACTGGAGGTAATTTATACTAACTCTCTATGTACCTTGTCCGATACAGTCATACATATAAACAAACATTTATTTTTGTCATAAGCAGACATGCATGCAAACATTTCTAAAAAAAAAAAAAAATGTAAATTACATTTTTGACTACCGGTATTTGTGAGTAGGACTTGAATAGATTTTTTCATTGAACAACAACAAAATGGTCCATTTCCTCCATCACATGCACAGGTGTTTACCAGAAGTTTTCCGCCCCTTTGCAACCCTAGTTACTGCATCAGCAACATTACAGGGCGCCAATAGTAAGGTGTGTGTGTGTGTGTGTGTGTGTGTGTGTGTGTGTGTGTGCGCGTGTGCACGTGTGTGCGCGCGTGTGTGTGTGTGTGTGCGCATGTGCACGTGTGTGTAGGGAGGGCAGGGTGCTGGGCGTGCTGGAGGTGTCTCGCTCCATCGGAGACGGGCAGTACAAACGCTGTGGAGTGATTTCAACCCCCGACCTGAGGAGATGTCAGCTAACCGCTAACGACAGGTACGCAGTACTGACTCGTACTATGATTGAGATGGGCATTTTTAAGTCATTTCAAGGACTCAGATTAAATTATGAACAAGCACTTGAGTACTGACACACACAAACAACTCTGGCAGTTGATTGTGTAGTAGGCTATAGGCCTGTAAGAATATCTGTTATGCCTTTTCCATACAAATGTGATGGCCTTGCGCAGCAGCCAGCGCGGCTGGGATTAGCATTTCCATGACGACAGGGCTACCTGATTGAAGGTGTTTCTTTTAACTGACTTGTGATAAAGCAGTGGGCTGTAATCTTACCGTCATGCCTGTAGCTAGTGGTCATTATTGTAAAAGAGAATGTGTTCTCAATAATCTTGAGGATGAAAAAGTGTCGCACACTCACTGCTCCATATGCAAAAATTTTTAATGAAATGACGTTTCGGCCTATGGCCTTCTTCAGATTTTCAATAATCTACCTGGTAAAATAAAGGAAATGATGATGATGAAAAAGTTGCGGCTAAACGGTGGAGAAACATTGCATTTCCTACAAGGTCTTCACAATAAACAGCCTTCCATTAGTTTGTCTTCGAGGTCGACCGATATGGGTTTTTCAATGGCCGATGCCGATCTTTAGAAAGCAGGGCGGCCGATGGCCGATATATAATGCCGATTATTATTATTTATTTATTTTTCCGATAAAATACGATTTAAATATAATAATGAATGAGAGTACCGGTATTTAAAAAAAACAAGTAGCCTATAAACTATATTTCCATTATCCATTCAATATAACAATAACATTTTACTGTACATCTAATATAAGATGGTTATCTTAGCCAGTACAGTAACATGTTTGCCATGCCCACTTTTGGCCAGTGGGCATGGAAAGTTCATCAGTTCCCATGACTGCTTTTCTATCAAGTTTGGTGCAAATCCGTTCACAACTTTTGAGATATCCTGCAGACAGACAGACAGACACACAGACAGACACAGACAGACAGACGTAATAACAATTCTCTCTCTCTCTCTCTCTCTCTCTCTCTCTCTCTCTAGGTTTATCATTCTGGCATGTGATGGTTTGTTCAAAGTGTTTTCTGCAGATGAGGCTGTTAAGTTTGTCCTCGGCATCATACAGGTAAGGAGTGTGTGGAATCCAGTCCTCTCTCTCTCTCTCTCTCTCTCTCTCTCTCTCTCTCTCTCACAAACACTCTCATAAGCTCTCTCGCCACACACATGCTCTCTCTCTCACTCCCTCTCTCTCCCTCCAGGATGAGAAGGAGGAGGAGGAAGTGCGGTACGAAGCCGCCTGCCAGCGATTGGCCAGTGAGGCAGTGAGGCGGGGCTGTGCCGACAACGTCACTGTGATCCTAGTTTCTATTGGCTACTGAACACACACATCATCAACCCTCACACACACGCACACACTATGGACCCTGACACACACACACACACACACACAGAGTTTTGCTGAGTGTCTTATGTGATTTACAAATAAATGTAATTTTCTTGAACGTTGCTATTGTCAGTGGATCAACCTGTTTACGACTTTATCACTTTACAAAAGAACACACGTAACACGCAATTTTGTTTAGCAGACGACTTGAAAGTCCCGAATGTCACACTTTCCCACTGCACACTGCACATAACACACTCACTATACCAGGGGTCTCAAACTCAAATGACCTGGGGGCCGCTGAGTGTCCAGTCTTGTCACAAGGGGGCCACTTCATGTATTTAAAAAAAAAGAGAGAAAAATGCAACCGTTCGAATTATCAACAGTAACAATTTATTCATTTATTTGAGGGACAATCTATTTTTTACATTAACAATTTATTTGTTTATTTGAGGGACTTTGTTTTCTTTTTTTAGGGACAATGCACATTACTAAATTAGGCAGTGTTAATTTTCAACTGTCCCTTGAACTCCAGCTAGAATTAGAACTGATCATAAATGTCGCTTGACAGCTCAGTAATCCGCTCTGCCACTGTGTTGGCTGAAAGGCTGATGTGACTTTTTTTTCTGGACAGACGATATAACATAACAGAAGTGGAGTATTGGCCAGAATGACATGAACATTTGGAAACTTATTCAGCGGGTATCTTGCATGTTGCGTTCAGGTGCATTGTAAAAAAAAAAAAAAAAAAATTGCAATTCCATGCGGGCCACACAGGGGGCGCCGGCAGGCCGCATGCGGCCCGCGGGCCGTAAGTTTGAGACCCCTGCACACTGTTTACAGGCTCTACACACTCACTATACACACTGTATACAGGCTCTACAGCTGCACACACTCACTAAACACACTGTATACAGGCTCTACAGCTGCACACACTCACTATACACACTATATATAGAGAGGCAAAGTGACCGCCTACTTCCTGCTTCAGCACTGTACCAGAGATTTTCATCTGCCATTTATTTTCCCATAGACATTTTGGAAAATGCTTATAAAAATAGTTTTACTTCGTCAAACCAAACGGTTCAGCTATATTTAGAATCGAGAGAGACCATAGAACATTTCACTCGGACCAAAACAAAAAAACAACAACACAGAAAAAAGATTTTCTTTAAATCCGTGATTTTTTAACGTTTTGGTCTGAGTGAAATGTTATGTGGTCTCTCCTGTTTCTAGATATATCTGAAGTTCGATACGGTTCAGATTCTGAACCGTTTGGTTTGATCAAGTAAAACTATTTTTATAAGCATTTTACGAAATGTCTATGGGAAAATAAAGTTGCTAACCCTAACCCTAACCCTATCTCTGGTACAGTGCTGCTGAAGCAGGAAGAGACGTTCCACTTTGGCTCTCTATACAGGCTCTACAGCTGCACACACTCATGGTATCACATTAATGTAAGTCTGTGAGGGCTCAGTCCCTGGACTTTAGTATTGGGTCTTTCTCTCTCTCTTTCTGTCTCTCCGTCTGTGTGTGTGTGTGTGTGCACGTGCACGTGCACCTGGAATTGTTAATCCGGTCCCTGCTGATAGGACAGGAAACAGCATATCACTCCAGCATGAAGCCCTCTCTCTCTCTCTCTCAAATAAAAAAAAAGCTTTATTGGCATGCATGAATGGTAATGAACCTTATTGCCAAAGCAAAACAATAAAGAATTATCTAGTATACACACACTACACATTCACATATGGTATGTACACGACATATATACATACATGCATGCATACATCCATTAATACAAATATTACATATGTACGTACATACATTTATACATAATAAATACATACATACCCCCCTCTCCCTTGCTCTCCCTCTCTCCCTGTGTGCGTGGGTCTGCAGCTGGAATTGTTTCTCAGTCAGGTCCCTGCTGATAAGACAGGAAACGGTGTATCACTCACTCCAACACAAGGCTGTGTGTGTTTGCAAGACGCTTTTGAGACAACTGAATGAACTGATATAATAGTATAGTATATATAACATTTTCCTGAATCCCTGAAACGTACAGTGCAGACATTTTTCTGATTGCCAATTAAGAAAAGAACATAATTCATTGATTGTGCTTTCACTGCTTTGAGATTGTGTAATAATAATGTAATTACCGTAAATTCCGGACTATAAGCCGCACCTTTTTTCCCATTTTTTTGCCTTTTTTGGCCCCTGCGGCTTATATAACGGTGCGGCTTATCTATGGATTAAAAAAAAAAAAAAAACTCTTTTTTAGCACTCTTTCTAACTATAAATCCTATATAACTATAATAAGTTTTAATTTCCTCTCTTGCCCTCTTTTCACCACACTATGACACTGTGTGCACTGTAAAAAACAACACAGGTGGTGTTGTGTTATGTTGTTTTGTTGAAATGTTAATAAATGGGAGCTTCCTCAAACAGCCATCTCTTTCCCGACAATCCCCTCTGTGCATGAACCCTTACATATGGTAATTAAACATTAAAACACAAAAAAAAAATACCATTAAAACACCCGCGGCTTATAGTCCGGTGCGGCTTATATAAGAAAAAAATAGTCAACTTTGCAGGTGCGGCTTATACACCGGTGCGGCTTATAGTCCGGAATTTACGGTACTTACTTACAAATTAATAATGAAATTAGTCAGCAACAAATTCAGATGTGGATAACAAAATGGTTATTAAATCTTCAAACTAAATAAATTAATGAGATAACATACAAGTTTTCAAAAAAACTGACCCCTAAAAGTTGCAAAATGCCAATTTCCTGGTCAAACAGCGATTAGGACACATCAGTGACTGTCATCATGATCCTAAACATCTCATGGATTTAGACCATCATGTTTCATAATTTACTCACTTCAGTTACAGTACGTGTGGAGGAGACAAATCAAACAGCCATGACTTCCACTGATAGTTGCAAACTTGCAATATGAGAAGTCTCTGCTCTCTCTCCTCCCTCTCTAGAGCATCTGCCACCAGTCAAGTCCAAGTTATGTGACGCCCCCAGAGGTGCTTCACTGCTGCTTGTCCTTATCCAACCCCCTTGCTTTAGCTTAAATACACCCAGAAAGAAGAAACGGTCCTATTCTGTCCAGACACCATCGCCCGACCAACTTCACCATCACCACTGTTCATCTCAACTAAGACCAACTTCACCATCACCACTGTCCATCTCAACTAAGACCAACTTCACCATCACCACTGTCCATCTCAGCTGAGACCAACTTCACCATCACCACTGTCCATCTCAGCTGAGACAAACAGCCAGTATGGAAGGAGGTCAGGCCCGTGCTGCTGCTGCCCCATCCTACCTAGGATGGTCCATCTTCACCACTCTGTGCTGCTGTCTGCCTCTGGGGATTCCTGCCATCGTCTTCTCTCGCAAGGTAGGTAGAAGAGTAAACTTCTCTAGTCTGCTATCTGCTGCTACAGCACCTGCTCCTGCTATCTGCTGCTACTGCTCCTGCTATCTGCTGCTACTGCTCCTGCTATCTGCTGCTACTGCTCCTGCTATCTGCTGCTACAGCACCTGCTCCTGCATTGTAGGAGAAGTGTTGAGGCGTTTTGTAAGCAGGCAAGCAGCCCAGTTGATTTGACATGAATGTACATTTTCCTGATCATCATA
>NC_139642.1:17045861-17233361 GCF_964638095.1 Poromitra crassiceps | reverse complement strand
ACTATGTAATAATGTTTCCAGGTAAAACGTAGTGTAAGTTACCCAAGAGGTTACCTAGGTAGTTGCCTACGTAGCTAATGCTACCTTCCTTTAGTAACAATGTTATCCTTGGTGCCTTAACAGTTACATCGTTAATGTGGGTTTGTTTTTAGGTTCAGCACCTCCCGACAGACGCTGACCTGGGTTCCTGACTCTTTTTTTTCCAGGTTGGTGGAACAGAGAACCTAATACCGCATGCACATGCGTGCGCACACACACACACACACACACACACACACACTAGACTCAGCCCTCAGTCTTAATCCGTTTCACTCCTGTAAGACTGAGAATATTACTATTTAAATCTTTGCATAACGTTAGGTGGCGCTGTTGGAAGCCTTGCATCGGAGAACCAATCATGATGAGTGTTGTGGGCGGGCCTGCTTTCTGGGGGCAGTGACGCTCATGCAGAACCAGTGTCTCGCAAAACATCGCCGCGTTTGCGGAGAAACATATTATTCACTTAGAAACAAACATAACCTGTTAATAGGACGTGTTTCATCCGGCCCCGGCGGCTAGAGGTCTTTTCTAACGTTACAGAGCCTGCTGATGACTCACAGTAGCAAGCGGACCACTTCCGGGTAGGAAACATTATTGTAAAATAAACAACAGTTATAAACTCTCTTTGCAGCACATCAGTGTCTTGCTCTATATTGGAACTATGAAACATTGCATTGCCGCTACCAAATAAAATTCTAATAATAAATGTAGGCGTGTCTGCTGCCGGCCGTTCTCGCCGGGCTCGGAGAGACAGTTTCTGACAGTGAAATTCCCAGACGTTTGGTGGCGCAGCTCACCAAACGTCTGGGAGCCGAGACTACACACACACACACAGTCACACACACACACACACACACACACACACACACACACACACACACACACACACACACACACACACACACACACACACACACACACACACACACACAAACCTCCATTCAAAACTCTGGCTATTTAATGCTGCCTTGATCACCGCCACACAAATAAACTAACCTGTGAGAACATCACTTGCTGATAAACTCGGCATACAATATTTCACTAAGAGCACTTTAACTTGCGTCCTCCTTGGCGGAATTTCTTCCAATTTGGCTCAAACGTCGACTTGGACTCAAGGATGAACTGATTAGATTTTGCTGGTCAAAGGTCACTGTGACCTCACGAACGCCATTTCCAAGCTCATTAACGCGATACCAGAAACGCCTTGACGGAATTTCTTCCAATTTGTATTGTATTTGTATTGCCTTGGTTAATTCATCATGATAACTTCTGTTTGGTGGTTTGTGTGTTTTTTTTTAAGTCTTTTGAGCGGTCGGATCTCCACCTTGAAGGATGAAACTGGAGCTGTAAGTAGGATGGCTGTGTGTGTGTGTGTGTGTGTGTGTGTGTGTGTGGGGGGGGGGGGGGGGGGCGGGGGGCATGAGTAGTTTTCTTAATTGTACAGTTACAGTGTATCCTTTCATTGTGTTGTGCCTAGTTCCTCATTGCGCGGCTCGCGAGACGATGGCAGCTCTCGAAGCTTTAGTTGGCGGCTCTAAGAAATTGCACACAATTTTTTTTTTTTTTTTTTTTTTTTTTTTTAAAGATTTTTTTAAAATATTTGTTCCCCCCTGCTCTCCCCAAAATTTCAATAAACCTTTATGGCATATTATTACAATACAACAATACTGGTGTTGACAGTAATAGACGGTGCCAAATCATTCAAAACAATAAGCATTTTGCTTTTAGGAGTATTGTGCCAGCGTGCAGCGCTGTTCCAAAACGTGTCAACGTGTGTCGTTGCCTGGGAAACGCACATCCCATAATACAACTGTTCGCATCGCATCCCATAATAGTATGATGATACTTGGGATGCCATTGCGAACATAGATGTGAACAGGTTAGCTAAAACTTCAGCGTCGCCAGCGACGGCCCCCACCGTTGCGGTCGGGGTACGTTTCGAGTGTGTGTGTGTGTGGAAAACAATAAAACAAAAAAATGGTAGGCAGATGTGCTTGGTTGGGGTGGCTTTTGGTGTTTTGCGGTGAAAGTGGCTCTCCTATTGACTTTGTCCTGCCTGTGCGGCTCTCATCGAAGAAATAGTCACTGTTGTGTGTCTGCCTGTATGTGTGTCTGAATTGATACGTTGTGTAACTCTGTGTGCGTGTTACCATCTTGTGTCCCTCCTCTCTCTCCGTAGATCTTCATTGACAGAGACCCCTCTCTGTTCGCTCCCATCCTCAACTTCCTGCGGACCAAAGAGCTGCACCCGCGCTCCATCAACGTGCACATGCTCATGCACGAGGCGGAGTTCTACGGCATCACGCCGCTGGGTGAGACGCCGCGCCGTGATGTCATACCGTGATGTCATACCGTGATGTCATACCGTGATGTCATATCCTCTGTCCAGCCGCTCGCCTTGGCGCCGTCACTGGGAGAACATTTGTCTTAGTGCAGATTTGACCGGTCAAATGTGTCCTGCCTGTCTCATCATTCCCACAAATCCATATAGCCCGACGACGTCGGCAATTCAAATATGCCGCGATATAAATATTACATCATTATGCTGTCTTTTATTTTGAAAAGCTCAGAAATATGTGGTAATGTGGTCGAAATAATCACTGAATCTCATTCTTATGCCAATGGATCTTCTGATGCCAGAGAATTAGAATAGTCGAATATTCGTATTGGAAAGCCGAATCTGATTCGACTGACATGACTCTGAGACGGGGGCAGCCCTAGGCATAAACCCCCCAAAAAAGAACAAGAAGAAGAAGCAGTTGGGGTGACCAATGAAATTAGTTCAGGGCGTGGTATATGAAAAACATTCCACTACACTAGCTGGGTTTCCATCCAAATGTATCGCAACTTTTAATCGAATTTTCAGAAAGTCGGCAAAATAAAATGCGAAACAATGCGCGTTTCCATCCACTGCTATTTTGCGAATTACAGAGCTGTCAATCACCTGGCGTTTGAGGCTGTCTGAGCTGCTGATCAGCTCCTAGACCCGATATACAGCTCTGTTAAACACATCTAACGTTATTCATTTAAAGTTTCTTGATGATCTACAAGTAGACAAAGGTACCATAACGCCATTTCTGGATTACCAGGTGCGACTCTGCAAGCATAACGTTATAATCCACGGAGCAGATAGTAAGTGAATACAATTTCATTCAAGTCTAGAAGTGAGTCGCCTTAAAGTTAATATCCCAGTCTTCTTCTGTTTACCACGGCGGGTATTGTGCTGCGCGTACCATGATTTACCGTGTGTAGCCCTATTGTGTGGAGGCTACACACGGCATGTCATGTTTTGCAGTGATCAAGGCAAACTGTGTTGTTTTTGAATGGAACGGAATATCGCTTAAACGGTTTCCACCGCACGTTTCGCATTTTCCTTTTACCGATACACCCGACTTTTCCGCCTCCCTCAAGCGTCCTCTTTGTGATATTTGGAGGTTTTTGCATATTAGGCAGCGTTTCCACTCAGTTTTTTTATGCGCAAATTGAAATTTCGCATCAAAACAGGTGGATGGAAACCTGACTTATCTAGGGGGGGGAAATCTTGTGTCCTGCACTGTTATTGTGCTAAGTTGTGTGCTACTCTGTTGTTGCTCTTGTCTTCCTGTAGTAACATCCGTGTGTTTTGTTGTCCAGTGCGGAAGCTGCAGCTGTGTGACGAGTTGGACCGCTCCTCCTGTGGAAACGTGCTGTTCAACGGCTACCTGCCTCCACCAGGTACCCCACCCGCCAGCCGCCAGGGCTCTCACCTCATTCACGCTGCAACAAGGGACACATTCTGACCACTAGAGGGAGACAGGTGCCAGTACAGTACTCCTCCCTCCCTCCACTGCACTAACAAACAAGCTTTTATAACTGTGAGGGAGGAGCCAAGCTATCAAAAATAATCTTAATGCTCTGGGGGAGGGGGAGGGGGAGGAGCAAGTTCTAAAAAAAAAGGCTTTAGTTCTCGAGATTCCCCTACCCGAGGTAGAACAAAACGCTGATTTCTCTTATCTTTAGGGTCTCCCATTAATGAAATTGATTGTTGTCGAATTTTATTTTGGGGGAAAATGTTTTTTTGGTTGTTCTTTAGAACTACCCCGAAAGCTGAAAAAGAGCCAAATTAGGCCAGTCCGAATAGGGGAAAGGTGACAAAAAAGCTGATGAGTTGAGAATGCTCACTCTTTTCCTCATCAGATTTGCTGAGGTATGAACCAGGTGGCTGCCCTACATCACCATATAGTCAGAAAATGATTTACCTCATTATTGTGTGTGTGTGTGTGTGTGTGTGTGCGTGTGTGTGCGTGCGTGTGCCTGTGTGCGTGTGTGTGTCAGTCTACCCGGCAAAGCGGCGTAACCGTCACAGTGTGGCAGGACCTCAGTTCATGGGCGCCCGTGCGGCGCCTGCAGAGAGAGTTCCAGTCAGACGCAGCAACACCATGCCTCCCAACCTGGGCCATGCTGGCATGCTGAGAGGCAGCATGGAGGAGAGGCCCTGTGGGGGTGAGCGCACACACACACGGACACACCCGCACACACACACACACACACACACACACACACACACACACACACACACACACACAAACATCTAGGGCTGGGCGATGGACAAAATCAAATATCACGATATTTTTGACCAAATACCTCAATATCGATATTGTGACAATATTCTAGGGACGACTATTGGTGCTTTCACAACATATTGGTGCTTTCACAACATATTGACACAACATATTGACACAACATATTGACACAACATATTGACACAACATATTGACACAACATATTGACACAACATATTGACACAACATATTGACACAACATATTGACACAACATATTGACACAACATATTGACACAACATATTGACACAACATATTGACACAATGAGATTTTGAATGATCAGTAACTTGAATATAATATAATGGAGTACCGTAGGGATGACATATTTTTGTAGGCTTACCCAGAAAGAAGTCCCTGCGCTGCTGGTTTGTAGGGGGAAAGGCAATGGGATTTGCGTCAGGGAATTCACGAATGAGGACCGCTTTTATGATTGTTGAAGCGTTTTCTGAAAATCGGTTTAACACATTTACGCTTCAAAGGTCACTTTTACACCTACGAGCGGGAAGTGTTAACTTAGCAGTAGGGATGCAGCGATTGCCATTTTCTTGGCCGATTCCGATTTCCGATTTTTGAATAGTCTGACTTGCCGATACCGATTTTTGCCGATTCCGATTTTTTTCCTCTAAAAACAACAATTGACAGCTTACACAAACGTTTTTGTAACTTTGTTTGAAAATTAAGATTCATAGAACAATTCTTACATCTAATGGGGATCCAAATAAACAAATAAACAATTCTTATCATTTGCATGAAGTAGGACCATCTCACTCAAACACATCTCAAAATAAAAGTGTTCCAGGTTACTGGACAGAGCTTTTTTGTGCAAATACAATGAATACAAAAATTAAATTAAATCCAATAGCCTATATCCCACAGCTATCATGCATTTACTTTTCCAAAAGAAAACAGGTGCAACAGAACATCAAAATGATCCATGGATAAGGAGTTTATAGACTGGCTCCAGACCAGTCCTCTTAAGTAGAGGGGAAATGAGTTTATGAGTTACAGTAACGATCTTCAGTCTGAATATCAGGCGGAGTTTACACACAGTCCGAAGTTTGGTATGCGTATTTTTATCTGCCATCCGAAAAAATATCGTCACGCACAGAAAACGTTGCACACTTGTGAGTCCGATGCATTTTTATTATTATGTCCGTCGTTCTATTTGCAATACGAAACAAATAGTCTCTCCTGTATCCACGTTACAACATGACTGACAGGCTGAGGCAGCAGCGCTGATGTGGAATGGAAAAGGCAGGTCGGGGAATGGTTATACTGGACACAATGCTCACGTTCACCTCGCCAAGCCGGCTGTGCGCGGTGGCGGGTTGCTTGAGCACCGCTTCCCGGGGAGAGAGAGCAGAGAGAGAGAGGGGCCAGTGAGGTGAAGCGAGCCGCTCAGACTGGACTGCAGCCGAGCGGGACTCGGCCGCATCTCTGTCTCCACGGCTTATTTTCGACTTGCATGTGTGACAAACTGCGAGATTTGTCTACTTCACTGACGGTGAAAAAAAATCCACAACGAGGAAGGTATGCTGGCGTGTGTGGTGTGGTGGCTGGGTGCCTGTCTCGGTGCTTTGGGGTGCGCGCACGTCATGTGAAAATCGGCTCACAGAATCGGCTATTTAGAGTGACCGGCGCAGATCACCGATCGAGGCCGATCACGTGAAAATCGGCCATTTCCGGTCACGTGCCGATCGATCGGTGCATCCCTACTTGGCAGCCATGTTTTCCGGACTCATTCCTGTGGTGCTCTTAAGTGGGTAAAGGCAAATAATCGAGCAGCTAGAACAGTCTGGTCAGATCAGAGAATGACATCACCTTAACTTTCAAACCAGGAGAAGACAACACTTCATTAGACACACAATATTACCACATCCAAAATCTAACGACGTTATCTAGTCTCATATCACAATATCCATATCATATTAGATAGTTTTCTAAAGTAAGTGTGTGTGTGTGTGTGTGTGTGTGTGTGTGTGTGTGTGTGTGTGTGTGTGTGTGTGTGTGTGTGTGTGTGTGTGTTAAAGACATAAGGTCATATGTTCCATCCTCTGTTGAAATCCATAAACACTCCTGTGTTTCAACTGCCATGTTCAAACTGTGTAATACTGAATATGACATATTTTCAAATGTGACAGCTAATACACCTGATGTTGTTGTTGTCGTCGATGAGGAGAGTAGAGAGGCCACCATTTTGGAAGTGGGGTGTGCTTTTGATTCCAGTCTAGAAGAAGCTTTTATCACCAAGGTTTTGAAATACCAACTGCTCAAGGATGCCATTTTACAGCTTGGGTATAATTGTAAATTGCTTGTTTTCATATTTGGAAGCCTTGGTAATGTCCATAGGCTGGTCGTAAGTGGCCTGCAGAGGGCAGGACTGCCCAGACCGAGAGCCAAGGCTCTGGCCAAATTCTGCTCTATTTCTGCAATAATTGGCAGTCGCCACATTTGGAGGAGGCGCTGTTTCCTTTATCCATAAATTCAGACTAGATACATCTGTCACTATAAGATTTCCCATTTGTTGTGCATCTATTATTGTTTGTGTTCAAGGATTTTTTGTCTAAATGTGAACACAAATAAAGGTATTAAAATGTGTCTGTGTGTGTGTGTGTGTGTGTGTGTGTGTGTGTGTGTGTGTGTGTGTGTGTGTGTGTGTGTGTGTGTGTGTGTGTGTGTGTGTGTGTGTGTGTGTGTGTGTGTGTGTGTGTGTCTACCTGCCTGCCTGCAGCCCAGTTGTCAGACACTGGCATGGTGCGGATCATCTGTGGTCATCATAACTGGATCGCCGTGGCCTACGCCCAGTTTGTGGTCTGCTACAGGTACACACACACACACACACACACACACACACACACACACACACACAGAGTTCAGTTCAGTCACTTTAGAGCTGTGCATCTTCACTGATCTCACGATTCGATCGATTTTTGATATTTGTTAATCGATTCAGAATCGTCCTATTAAGCATCGCGATGCATCTCTGAATCGATTATTTTCGGCAGCTCTACTTTACTGTCGAGTCAACTGTTCTATGTTCTAGGGCCATATGATTTCCACAATGCACGGGATCACAACATTTCATAAGGTTTATGATCAGGTTTTGTTTATGTGTTTAATAAAGTACAAGTGGTGATCGATGTGTTCTAAAGGTGTCTGGTGGATACGTATGAAACTACGGTTACAGTACAAGTACAGTAGAATTAAAACATGATGAGTTTCACACACACAGGGCACACACACACACACACACACACACACACACACAGGGCCTGTGGGGTAACCATGCTGTGTGTGGCAATGTGCACGCATCCGGCACATGGGATGCAGCAGAACCAGAGAGGAACACTCACGTGTAGGATGTAACGTTCACGTGTAGGATGTAACGTTCACGTGTAGGATGTAATGTTCACGTGTAGGATGTAACGTTCACGTGTAGGATGTAACGTTCACGTGTAGGATGTAACGTTCACGTGTAGGATGTAACGTTCACGTGTAGGATGTAACGTTCACGTGTAGGATGTAACGTTCACGTGTAGGATGTAACGTTCACGTGTAGGATGTAACGTTCACGTGTAGGATGTAACGTTCATGTGTAGGATGTAACGTTCACGTGTAGGATGTAACGTTCATGTGTAGGATGTAACGTTCACGTGCGTGTATCTGGAGTCATAGATGGGCTTATGACCATGGGTAAGATGGTAGGCTATGTGAGGTGTGTCAATGAGCAATAATCAGTAATCAATTATATCTGTTGTGATTTGTGGTAACATTGACTGAGGATTTAGAGGGCACATTTCAGACACAAGGTAATGCAAAGTCATCAATGTGTTGTTATATAAAGATGGGTAAAAGAGGAAGTGGAACAGGTGCATGCTTGAGAAATATAGTGGTTGGCTGAAAGTGTGAGAAGATGTCTATGGAAGGTTACAGGTGTCGTAAGTGTTGACCACAATGAGGAAGGTCAAGTAGCGAACTCAGCCGGAAAGTGACCTGCGGTGAGGGGGAATGATCTAGACTCGCCTTATCGGGGTGTAAGGTGAGGCAACGGGGGTCTTGCATTAGGAAAATGTGGATGCGAGGTCCTGTTTGGAAACGATGGACAGGTAAATTGGGGAAGTTGTGGTGAGCGCAGCAGTAACAAAAATGGAATCCATTGTAAAATATGGAATATTGCAGAATTCTTTCATTTTGTGGGACCCTTCACAAGTTGGTTTTTACTTTGAGAGACATGTTGACGAGGAAACATGTCTGAGAGAGACAAGTCATCCCTCCTAACCGCTCAGAGAGAGACAAGTCATCCCTCCTAACCGCTCAGAGAGAGACAAGTCATCCCTCCTAACCCCTCAGAGAGAGACAAGTCATCCCTCCTAACCCCTCAGAGAGAGACAAGTCATCCCTCCTAACCGCTCAGAGAGAGACAAGTCATCCCTCCTAACCCCTCAGAGAGAGACAAGTCATCCCTCCTAACTGCTCAGAGAGAGACAAGTCATCCCTCCTAACCGCTCAGAGAGAGACAAGTCATCCCTCCTAACCCCTCAGAGAGAGACAAGTCATCCCTCCTAACCGCTCAATGACATTTGAAATGTGAAAAAAGAAATAGGATTTGGTCAAAATGAAATGGATTTCATATGCCTCTACTGTTCACACACAAAATCACCAGCAGTAAAAAAAAAAAAAAGAAAGAAAAAAAAAGTCATGGAGAAGTTTGTATCTATAAAAGTATTTCAAAGTCTATTCATATACCATTCCAAAATAAATTCATTTATACCAACGGCTTGGTTTCTCTCTGTCTCTCTCTCTCTCTCTCTTTCTCTCTCTCTCTCTCTCTCTCTCTCGGTCTCTGTCTCCCTCTATCTGTCTCTCTGTGTCTCTCTCTCCCCCCTCTCTGTCTCTCTCTCCCTCTCTGTCTCTGTCTCCCTCTATCTGTCTCTCTGCCCCCCCCCACCCTCTGTTTCCCCCTCTCTCTCTCTGTCCGTCTCCCTCTCTGTCTCCATCTCTCTTTCTCTCCCCCCTCTCTCTCCCCATCTCTCTTCTTCTCTCTCTCCCCCTCTCTCGCTCCCTCTCTCTACCTCTCCCCCCCCCCCCCCCCTCTCTCCCTCTCTCTCTCTCAGGGTGAAGGAGTCTACCGGCTGGCAGCAGGTGTTTACCTCCCCTCGTCTGGACTGGGTGATCGACCGCGTCGCCCTGAACGCCAAGGTGCTGGGCGGCTCGCTGGGCGACAACGACAAGATGGTGGCAGTCGCCTCGGCAACCGAGATCATCCTGTGGTCCATCTGTCCCGACGGCAACGGCAGCGAGATAGGTGTGATTCTAGCGCACAGAATCAACTCTCACAACAGCCATAGTCTCGTGTCGCACATTATACATCACACCATCAACAACATGGACTGACGGGAGAGACGTCACTTAACGTGACTGGTTGTGCGTCGTCTTTCTGATTTGTAACTTATAGCGCCACAGTTTTACCACAAACTGCGACTTTCTCGACTTGCAGAGTTCTCTTTTACATTGACAAACATGACGTGTGTTTCTCCCGTGGCACAATTCAAACGGGATCAAAAGGGTAGCGTATCATGGCTCCCTTCACCACCATTCATATTTTTTCACACGCTGGTACAGGGAGAAAAGCAGGAAGTGACGTTCACTTTGGCTCTCTATACTGTGTATTTGATCAATAAAACACTTGACTTTGACTCAGTAGAGTTGCTTAAAAAAATATGGAAAATTCACTTGATTCATTTCAGGTTTTGAAAAGTTTGGGGAATTTGAACAAAAAGCCTGAAAATGTATGGAAGTATTGGAGTGGTGTTCATAAGACGACGTGAGACATTATAAGCACATTGTGAGTTCATGATAATTATGTTTTCTAGACCCTTCTCACGGGGGCCATTTTGTGTCGAAAAGGCAGGGTAAACACAGGTGCAAGCAAAACACGATTGGAATTTGGAAACCCTCATTAGTGTTTTGCTTGCAAAATGGCCCCCTTGAAAAGGGTCTATTACATATTTGATCACTTATCAGGTATGAGACTATACATGAAAATGACCTTTTTGGGTACTGGCACATTTACATTTGAGTTTGTTAATGTGCACCGTCCCTGTCATAATAATATAATAAACTGTTATAATAAACGAAATAAATGTCATTGTATTACCCAACTTATTAAAATTCATAATCAACTTTTCATCATCAACTTTATTGCTATAGCTTTGATCTAAAAACTGAATTTACAAAGAGCTTCTCCAACAGAAAAGTACATATGGAGTCAAAATAAAACACTGAACCAGAATAAATACAAAGAATAGGAATGATACAAAGAAAGAAAGAGAGAGAGAGCGAGTAAGATAAATCAAGTAAACCGGTGGATCTGATACAGTTCAGCCCTGGAAACGAGCTTGTTGAGCGTCCAATCAGCAGCTGAGTTTCCCGGTGGCTCGTCATGTTCAATAGCGGCAGCTGAGGGCCAATCACACGTCTCTGGCTCTGAATGTTCACTTCCTGTTTCCTGTGTCCAGGCGTGTTCAGTCTGAACGTGCCGGTGGAGGCGCTCTTCTTCGTTGGTAACCAGCTGATCGCCACCAGCCACACGGGGAAGGTGGGCGTGTGGAACGCCGTCACCAAACACTGGCAGGTCAGCACTGCTCTGTCACATGACTTGGACCCGAGTCACAGTTTTAACAGCTTGAGACTTGACTTGGGTTCTGGTGACTTGGGACCTGACTCTTGACTTGTACTTTGATGACTTGAAAAGGTTTCTAATGTCTTGACTTCAGATCTTGTGTTTGTGTAAATGACTTTGATTGGAAGTGATGAGATTTAGAAGTATTTGTTCTCTGATGTCTCTATAGAACCAGGATGTGGTTCCTATCAACAGCTACGACACAGCCGGCTCCTTCCTCATCCTGGGCTGCAACAACGGATCCATCTACTATATAGGTGAGACGGACTGTATGGATCTACTATATGTGGATCTACTGTATGTGGATCTACTGTATATGGATCTACTGTATATGGATCTACTATATGTGGATGTACTGTATATGGATCTACTGTATATGGATCTACTGTATATGGATCTACTATATGTGGATCTACTGTATGTGGATCTACTGTATATGGATCTACTGTATATGGATCTACTGTATATGGATGTACTGTATATGGATTAGGGATGGGACCGATCCAATATCGGTATCGGGTGCCGACACTGAGGTAATTCACGGAGCGTATCATTTGCCCATCCACATGTCATGTGCGTGCCGATCCAGTTTACATGACTCACGCTGAACAATGAGCCAAACGTAACATGAGACATGCCTCCGTTCCAGAAATTCCATTCCACAGTTTAAAAGTTATAACGTTACTTACCGTACATAAGAAGATAGTTTGAGGTTGGCGCCAAATTTGATCCAATCAGAGAAAAGTTGACATTTTCTGGGAAACGGAAGGTCGGATCGCGATGCCTATAAAGGACTGTATGTATTTCTTCACCCCGAATCCAACACCACCATCCGTGAGTTCTGCTCTCTCCTCCCCAACATTCCCCTGCTCTCTCCCCACCTCCTCCCTTTCCCTGCTCTCTCCTCCCCCACATTCCCCTGCTCCCGCCCCACCTCCTCCCTTTCCCTGCTCTCTCCTCCCCCTCATTCCCCTGCTCCCGCCCCACCTCCTCCCTTTCCCTGCTCTCTCCTCCGCCACATTCCCCTGCTCTCTCCCCACCTCCTCCCTTTCCCTGCTCTCTCCTCCGCCACATTCCCCTGCTCCCTCCCCACCTCCTCCCTTTCCCTGCTCTCTCCTCCCCCTCATTCCCCTGCTCCCGCCCCACCTCCTCCCTTTCCCTGCTCTCTCCTCCGCCACATTCCCTCCCCCTTTCTCCCTTTCTCTCTCTCTCTCTCTCTCTATCATATGATTGTTCAATCATGTTGTTATTATTACAATAACTGTACATAACTGTTATTATGTACAGTGTCTATATTGTGATCATTGAGTGAATGAAAGTTGTGTGTCTGTGCAGATGTGCAGAAGTTTCCTCTGAGGATGAAGGATAATGACCTGCTGGTGACGGAGCTGTACAGAGACCCCACTGAAGACGCCATCACTGCCCTCAGTGTCTACCTCACTCCCAAAACCAGTACGACTATTACAATACTACCACAACCACCACCACTACTGATTGATTGATTGATTTTCTTTATTTAAGTGTCATGCTTCGAATGAAGCCCAGCCCACATGGGCTTACAGGACACTTTTACTGTTCAGCATTTAAACAAACAATGATCAAAACATAAAACCAACAGAAACACCCAAAATACATACAGTAAAGTACTACTACTACTACCACTAAGATTCAGGAGCAGCGTACCACCACTCCAAAATGTATACAGATCTGCCTAAATCTAACCAGGGTTTCCGCCGGAAACCCTGGTTAGATTTAGGCAGATCTGTTGGTCTCTAGTGATTGGTTAGGGAGAATGGAATTCCCCCGGGGGAATCCCCTCATAGAATGAACTTAAACAGGGGGCAATCTCAGACTAGAAGACGGAAATGTCTGGGCTTGTCTGAAATCGTGTTTTTTAACACGTTAAGTGCCATAGCCGAGATAATTCGTCTTACATAATCCAACGCTTGAGTGCCAGAGCCGAAATAACTCGTCTTACATAAACATTTTTTTTTTTTGACGGTGGGACATCAATCAACAACTTTTACATCTTCGAGATCACTATTGGAGCAAGAGAATGTGTATAATCTATTTTACCGACCCACTAAGTGTTGACAGTGCTCCCCCAGACGAGCGAAATCAAAGAAAAAACTGCCGCTGGAGCAAGCCATTCAAGGAAATGGCGAGGCGATTTTACAGTAATCCATTCCACACTTGTCTTGCCCGAGAGCGGCCGCGCAGGCAGCCGCACACAGAGAGCGGAGAGCGATTTGCAAAATAGATTATAGGTGAAACACACTTTGAAACACCTCAGAAAGGCCAGAATCAACATCTGCCCATCGCCCACGCATTCCCCGGCCCATCTTGACTCGCACAAGGAGCGTCCGCACGCAGGCAAGCAGGCAGGCAGGCACGCAGGCAGGCAGGCAGGCAGCAGCAACGCGCTTCTGACACGCCCGCTGTAGAGCCAGGAGGAAGGAGGAGAAGACACACGGAGGGAGGAGTTTGAATGAGAGGGGTGTTTCCTGTTGTTATGGAGGAAATTACTGTTCAAAACTATTGTTTAGAATGTCTGACGGTCTTACTGATGCCAAAAATGAATGGTTAAAGTGACTGTTCTGTCGAATTTCACAAAAAGCCATTTATCTCTGAATAAATTTCCAGACGCTGAAACCATGCTGTACTCAACGGCTAATATCTACATAACTACTAACTCTGCAAACTAACTCTTTTAGACAGAGAAAGCACACATTCTATTAGTTATTTTTAGATGATTGGTGTTCATGAATTCTTAACAGAAAATAATCCTCGGCTCTTGTAAAATGAGCCAGAATCCTCAAAAAAAAACCTGGCACAACTTACCTACAGGATGAAAAAATGGCTGGCACTCAATGTGTTAAATGCAGTGTAAAGAGTTGTCTAAGTCTCAATGTCTAAGTGTGGCTTTGCTGCCCCCTCAGGTGACAGTGGGAACTGGATAGAGATAGCATATGGGACCAGCTCCGGGACGGTGCGGGTCATCGTTCAGCACCCGGAGACCGTGGGCTCTGGACCACAGCTCTTCCAGACCTTCTCCGTCCACCGCAGCCCCGTCACCAAGATCATGCTGTCTGAAAAACACCTCATATCAGGTACATATACAAGAAAAACACCTCATATCAGGTACATATACAAGAAAAACACCTCATATCAGGTACATATACAAGAAAAACACCTCATATCAGGTACATATACAAGAAAAACACCTCATATCAGGTACATATACAAGAACAACACCTCATATCAGGTACATATACAAGAACAACACCTCATATCAGGTACATATACAAGAAAAACACCTCATATCAGGTACATATACAAGAAAAACACCTCATATCAGGTACATATACAAGAACAACACCTCATATCAGGT
This sequence comes from Poromitra crassiceps, assembly GCF_964638095.1. Taxonomy (NCBI): domain Eukaryota; kingdom Metazoa; phylum Chordata; class Actinopteri; order Beryciformes; family Melamphaidae; genus Poromitra; species Poromitra crassiceps. The sequence goes on along the minus strand of NC_139642.1, from coordinate 17,218,648 downwards.
ACATATACAAGAAAAACACCTCATATCAGGTACATATACAAGAAAAACACCTCATATCAGGTACATATACAAGAACAACACCTCATATCAGGTACATATACAAGAACAACACCTCATATCAGGTACATATACAAGAACAACACCTCATATCAGGTACATATACAAGAACAACACCTCATATCAGGTACATATACAAGAACAACACCTCATATCAGGTACATATACAAGAAAAACACCTCATATCAGGTACATATACAAGAAAAACACCTCATATCAGGTACATATACAAGAAAAACACCTCATATCAGGTACATATACAAGAACAACACCTCATATCAGGTACATATACAAGAAAAACACCTCATATCAGGTACATATACAAGAAAAACACCTCATATCAGGTACATATACAAGAAAAACACCTCATATCAGGTACATATACAAGAAAAACACCTCATATCAGGTACATATACAAGAACAACACCTCATATCAGGTACATATACAAGAAAAACACCTCATATCAGGTACATATAAGGTACTAGGGATGCAGCGGTTTTCGGTTTGAAGGTATACCGGGGTTTGAAAAAGCCACGGTATCAAAACCACTAAATTTTGCCGTCATACCTTCTCCACGGTATCAGCTGTTTCCCTGAGAGAAAGTGCCCTCAGGTCCCTTGCAGAGACAGAGTGCAGTTACGCGGCCCCTCCCCCCTGCTGCATGTGTGTGTAGAGCAATCAGTAGCTGGCAGACCGCAGCTATCATCATCAAGGAGTCATCATTGTTGTGAGTGGCCGCGTGACAATGGCTGCCAGAGAGGTGAAGAACCCCCCGAACTTTTTCCCCAGTCAAAAAAGGACAAAATCGGTAGTGTGGGACTATTTTGGTTATCAGAAAAACGGATGGCCAGGGCTTACAGGAGGAAGGACAGCCAACATGCAAGACATGCAGGCGAAGAGTGGCTGCACTAGGAGGCAATAGCCTACCTCAAACATGATAGCCCATCAACACCAGCCGTCCTCATTTGCAAAATTCAAGGTACTTAACGTTGTCTTGCTTCATCATACATCACATCGGACATAACGCTAAACCATTTCCACCGGCAGGTTTGAGGAGTAGCTAACATTAACGTAAGATAAACACTCATGACTCATCATAGGCTATCGTTAACATGGCTAATTAGCATCAGCTGACTAACGTTAACGTAACGTTACTTCTTGACTGAGTGATCACGTCTTGTGTAGGCCAGGCTGGCCAGCGCCTCGTTATCAAAAACATATTGCACTGAAGAAGTAACGTTCAATAATGTAGAAACTGACTCCTCCAACCTGCCAGTGAATTGAGGCACAAACAGTGTGTGTGTGAGAGAGAGAGGGGGAAAAGACAAGCGCTCAGCACAGGGGCAGAGGCTAATGTGTGAGACAGAGGGAGAGGGGTGTGTGTGAGTGGGGGTGTGCGCCATCAACGTGAAACAATCATTTGTGTCCAGTGCAGTCAGTGTCCATCCGATTTTTACAAAAGATAAGCATCTATTTGATATTATGTGTTTTAGTTTTACATAAAATTAGATTAAATAAATCGTCATTTATGATAAGTAAGAATAGTACCGTTATATATCCAAGCACACACACATTCGCAACAGTTAACTGTCATTACAGATGTAGGTTACATTAACATGTATTTTTTCTTTTTTTAGGCTAGCAGTAGTACTGGCACCAGCGGAGGGGTATCCACATCAACAGCTGCAGAGACCAGCCAACAATTCAACATGCATTTGCCTATGCACCCAAATCCAAACATGCCAAATAATTAAATTATGCTGTGGCATACTTCATTGCCAAAGATATTTTTGTCATCATGGTCCCCATTCAACTATCATTTTGTTCATGGTAAAAAATTGTATGTTTTTTTTGTGCCATATTTGACAAGAATACATAAAGGTCCGCGATACCGTGATACCGTGAAACCGTGGTAATTTTCTCCAAGGTTATCATACCGTCAAAAAATCATACCGCTGCATCTCTATAAGGTACATATACAAGAAAAACACCTCATATCAGGTACATATACAAGAACAACACCTCATATCAGGTACATATACAAGAAAAACATATACAAGAAAAATACCTCATATCAGGTACATATACAAGAAAAACATATACAAGAAAAACACCTCATATCAGGTACATATACAAGAAAAACATATACAAGAAAAACACCTCATATCAGGTACATATACAAGAAAAACACCTCATATCAGGTACATTATACAATAAAAATATATACAAGAAAAACACCTCATATCAGGTACATATACAAGAAAAACATATACAAGAAAAATACCTCATATCAGGTACATATACAAGAAAAACATATACAAGAAAAACACCTCATATCAGGTACATATACAAGAAAAACATATACAAGAAAAACACCTCATATCAGGTACATATACAAGAAAAACATATACAAGAAAAACACCTCATATCAGGTACATATACAAGAAAAACACCTCATATCAGGTACATTATACAATAAAAATATATACAAGAAAAACACCTCATATCAGGTACATATACAAGAAAAAGATATACAAGAAAAACACCTCATCAGGTACATATACAAGAAAAACACCTCATATCAAGGTACATATACTGTACAAGAAAAACATCATCAACATCATCATGGCATCTGATAAGATTTGTGCTTTTAGATGTTTTATTACAGAAAGTGTATGAAACCCATTCAGATTCAGATTCATTTATTTAAAGAATGGGACTTTACACATTAATGAACAGTACAGCCGTACAGTAAATATGCCAGGTTGTAGCCCAAGGGCTAGTTTCCACCTGTAGTCCCATGGCAGGTTGATGTAGTCATGAAAGCGAAAGAAAAATTAATAATACAACAAAGATTAAAAGTACAGAAAGTTAGTAAAACCAAAAATGATTAAAACACACAGTAAATAGTACCAAAAAAAAATTAATAGTATAAAAGGTTAGTGAAACCTAAAATAAATAAAATAAATAAAACACACAGAGCATGCTGCAAAACATGGCAAAAGATCTGTTAAGTATGTTAATTGTGATCACATTGTTGGTTTGATCTGAGCCATATTTTCAACTGGCCTTTGAAGGTGGCGAGACTCGGGCATTCTCTGATCGAGGGAGGTAGATTATTCCAGAGAGTGCTTCCCATGAAGGATAGGGTCTTCTGACTAAAGGAAGTTTTTCTAAAGGGGACCTCACAGACCTTGTTCGTAATGGCCCGGGTGACACGGGTCGAATTGGCGGTCGCACGATATTTGATAAAGTCAGCAAGAGGAGGCGGCGCCAGTCCATGTAGAATATATTGTAATATATTTGTATATTAGACAGGCAGAGGTGAAATTTCTAAAGTTCTCAAAACTTAGCATGCCATATTTACGTATGATATGGCAGTGGTGATGAGAAAAGGGTTTTTTATCTAGTATTTTCAGGGCTTTTTTATAGAGTAGTTCGGCTGGTTTGAGGATGGTTACTCCTGTCAGCGACCAGCTAGTTATACAATAGTTCAGATGCGAAAGGATCATTGAGTGTAAAAATAAAAACGCAGCGTCTGTGGACAGACAGCTCCTTATTTGTCTGAAATTATACAGGTGGAATTTAATTTTTTTGGAGATCATTTTAATGTGATTTTAATGTGACACCATGATCAAAATAGGTATACATTCTGTCAATGGGATACTTATGGATGGAATTATAGTGAAAATAAATTGTCCCCCCTTTTTGCTGGGAACCCCCCTGGGGGTCCATGGAACCCACTTTGAGAAACACTGTTAACTTTATGTGTGTGTGCGTGTGTGCGTGTGCGTGTCAGTCTGCGCGGACAACAACCACGTGCGGACGTGGACGGTGACTCGGTTCAGAGGGATGATCTCCACGCAGCCCGGCTCCACGCCGCTCACCTCCTTCAAGATCCTCTCTCTGGACGACACCGACGGCCACGGAGGCTGCAGCGCAGGGACTGAGATCGGTAACACACACATGCACACACACACACACACACGCACGCACGCACGTACACACACACACGCACACACACACATGCACATACACACACGCACACACACACACACACATGCACACACACACACATGCACACATTAAATAAATAATATAATACTGTTAAAAAGTGAAAAACATGTACCAGGGGACAAGGGGAAAAGAAGTAGCTCGCAACTAGTTTTATTTTTTGTAAGTAGCTCTCACCCTCAAAAGGTTTGGGCAGCCCTGCATGAAGGGGTTAGGTCAGAGGTTGGGGGTCAGAGGTTGGGGGTCCAGCAGTAAGTGTCTCCTCTGTGTGTCAGGACCGTATGGGGAGAGAGACGAGCAGCAGGTGTTCATCCAGAGAGTCGTACCAGACACCGATAAACTCTACGTCCGCCTGTCCTCCAATGGAAAGAGGTGTGTGTGTGTGTGTGTGTGTTTGTGCGTGTGCGTGCGTGCTTGTGTGGCAAGTATAGGAGAGAGCAAGCATGGGATTAAGCTGTGTGTGTGTGTGTGTGTGTGTGTGTGTGTGTGGGGGCGTGCGTGCGTGCGTGTGCGTGCGTAGGGTGTGTGAGGTGCGCTCGGTGGACGGCACCTCCATCACCTCCTTCATGGTGCACGAGTGTGAGGGCTCGTCGCGGATCGGCTCTCGGCCCCGGCGCTACCTGTTCAGTGGCCACGGCAACGGCAGCATCCAGATGTGGGACCTGACGACCGCCATGGAGATCGCCGGGAAGGTGGACATCAGAGGTGACCTACTTTATCACCTTTGTCTCCTGGCGGAGATGAATCGTTGAATCGTTTATGTTTAAATTTCTGTTGACATTCAGATTTTAAAGCACTTTCTAAGTAAAAAAGGGACTTGATATTTATCTGACTGCTTGTATTAGATGAAAAAGTAGCCATGTGCAGTAATAATACAGAAATCGAATCGAATCATTGACAGATGAATCATAATCGAATCGTGAGGCCAGTGAAGATTCACAGCCCTACTTCATGTGGTGTCGGAAAAATGACTTCACGACCATTTGCTTTGCTCTCCGTTGTCACGCAAACACTGCAAACGGCTTCAACGTGTTATTTAAAAACACTCCGAGCAATAAAATAACACACATCTTCTTTGTAGCGGCCATGTTGTTTCCACGTGGCCACTTAAAAGCTCATGAACACACCGAGGAAGAACGACTTCCCAACTCGGGAAATGGGACAATCCGAGGAGCAAGCGTCACACCTGCAAATTGACTCTGTTGTTGTCTCTGGACTCCAAGCTGTGCACAGTGACTTCAGTGGGTGGCAGTACTTGCCTTGACTGACAACTCATTCAGCCAATCAGCCTTGCCAAATTCAGTCCTGCAGCCAATCAGCATCGGATCCAGTCAAATCCAAATCCCCTCGGACTGGCGAAAACGTATTTTCCCCCGAGAAACTCCGCTGTTGCATACTCTTTGTTCTTGTTTATTTTTTGTTATCGAGTCTATTTCTGCAATAAGTGAACTTATGGCTGTGTAAACTCGAACGTTGACGTTACTGCTCGAGCTGGTCAGTGTGTGGTCAGTGTGTGGTCAGTGTGTGATGTTGTGATTGGTTGTGTTGCCTCGGTCATTGTGTGATGTGTGCTGTTGTGATTGGTTGTCTGCAGCGCTGGGCGGGCCCACGGAGGAGGAGCTTCTGGAGCTGCTGGAGCAGTGTGACCTTGCTCTAACCAGGACACCTGACAGCACACCCAGAGCCTCCACATGCAGGTAGACACACACACACACACACACACACACACACACACACACACTAGTGATGCGCGGGTCAGGGTTTTTTAAGGCCCGCCCCAACCCAACCCGTCATTGGAGCCAGCCCGCCCCGCCCAGCCCGTTAAAATATCTGAAAATTCCGAACCCAGCCCAACCCAGCAGCCCGCAGCGGCCAATTTAATGTAATATGTCTCCGGACTCAGGAGGAGCACAGCAGAGCTTCCAAGGTGTGCAAAGTAGCTAATAACTCTGTCTCTCTCCCCCCTCTCTCTCTCTCTCACACACACACACACACACACACACAGAGACACTCACATGCTGCCGGCGCGACAACAGTTGTAGCCTACTATACTGCTCTGGATGAGTTGCGCTGCTGCTTTCATGTCGGTCTTTCTTCAATTAATCCATGGTCTTCAGCGTGACCGACTACGCTTCCCCAAAGTGCGGATGGCGTGACCGCAGTGTTTCAAATGGAGGTAGCAGGTAGAGGTACAGTAGGCACTAGGCAGGCTACAGAAACAGTTCTTATTCTTCCCCATTTATTGTAATTACATCATGCGCTCTCAATTGGCCATGTTGCAGTAGTAGTGCAGCAGGTGCGCACACGGCTTGCAGATACGGCTAGACTCGCTGTCTGATTTCTTTTAATTACCTCATGCGCTCTCAATTGTTCACAGCCTACTCACGTTGCAGTAAAGTTGACAAATAGATCACAGTCGAGTCCACAACAGAAAATCTGAGGTGGCATTATATGGACACTTCAAATAATAATTACAGCAAATAATCCTTCCAAAATGTTTGTTTTGAGACCACATAGGCTACCTCATTGAAGTGTTCCTTTACTCCATGTAGCTATAGAGAGTGCAGCAGGAGTCTGTCTGATTGTGTGTACCTACATGTGAGAGAGAGTTAACGTATTTAAGGTTAATTGCTCTGCGTGTTTCACTGCTCTAAATTATTTAATAATGTTGCTTTGTCACGTTCTGAGCCTGCCCCGCCCGCACCCGCGATATTTTCATAATTTGCCAACCCAGCCCGCCTGCGGGGCGGCCCAGCCCGCCGGACCCGGCGGGTTCTGGGTGACCCGCGCATCACTAACACACACACACACACACACACACACACACACACACACACACACACACCTTTTGTTTGAGTAAGTTTAACATTGACAAGATGATTTTGTAAAGTAACACATCAGCAATAAAGTTGCTACGTTTATCATTTTTAACCATCAATACGTCTCTTCAGTGATGGTGGAGACAATTCCTCTCTAAGACTCCATTTCCCAACAGCCCTGTTGCTTGCTTGCTGATAGTAAATTGCACCAATAGACCACTTTTGTGTTTGCAAACAACGAGTACATATGTTCGTGGGCGGAGCCGAACTGGTTGCAGAAAGTGAAGCGTACTCACTGTGGGGAAGGTCTAGGATCCAAATAAATGGCCAAAGAGGCAGTGCCGGACATCGTCATATACCCAGTGGGAAAGCTCAGTGTCTATATGGTGGAGAATTATTTTTTCCTTATTCCGGGAATCTACAGTGTGTTTTGTTTGACAACCGCGCCGCCGCCATTTTGGCCTGGAAAAAAGCCTCAATGGCCAATGGGACAACAGCACAGAACCACGACAGCCAATCAGAGGTGTCTCTTTCAGGGCAAAATGGCAGATTTGCTGTGAGTGGGCTCTATGAGTATAAGATCTTCATTGCAGGTAAGAGATGTTAAGAGACAATAAAGCTGAACTTGCTCCCTCTCTCTCCCCTCAGCCTGCTGTCCCAGCTGAGTGACAGCTTCAGGACGGATCGTCTCCACGGGGCAGCAGGAGGGGGGAGAGGGGGCTCGCTGTGCGGCAGCCTCCCTCGACAGGCTCCGCCCCCGGTTCCCCTCACCAAACCTGTCCGGGACCCGGGCCTCTCTGCCGGACCGCTGCCCCCTGCTGGCCTGGGTGCTGCCTACGGCCACGGTCCTAACCCCAGTCCTGGTCCCAGTCTCACTCAGGTCCGCCTTTTTTTTTTTCTGTAGCGGATTGTAGGTTTTTGGGGTGTCAGCCGGAGTTTAGGCTGACAATGTTGTGCACACCGGATAGTTAGTTAGGTTAAGTTAGTTAGGTTAAGTACATACATAAGTGCCTGGGTAGCGAGCAGATGGCGGTATTTGACAATTTAGCAGCTAAATCATAGATTATTGAAAGATATTCCATATTCCAGACTGAAATGCTATAACAGAAGTATTGGCCAGAATGACATGAACATTTATTGGACACTTATTCAGCGGGTATCTTGCATATTGCGTTCAGGTGCACTGTAAAAAAATATATATATATGTTTTTTTGGTCAACATCTTTTTGTGGCGGTCAAAATCCTTTTGTGGCGGCCCGCCACAAATTCCTTTATGTATGGGAAACACTGGAAAAGATGAGCCAATTTTGTGACTACTCAGTGATATATCTTTCTATAGGAATACATCACATCCCCCCCAAAGGAGAGAGAAAAAAACATTGCACGAGATTTCTAGTTAATATATAATGCTCCTTATATATAATATAATAATATATAATGCTCCTTTGTATATTTTCAGGTCTTCAGCCAGGCGTCCCTGGCTCACAACGGCAGCCCCCGCCTCTCTAGACACCTGGAGAGAGAGAGGGAGGGGCCTAGACACCTGGAGAGAGAGAGGGAGGGGCCGGCGTCCGTCCGGAGGGGAAGCTTTGTGGAGCGCTGCCAGGAGCTCGCCAAGGGCTCGGAGGCTGCGGGGGCGGGACCAGAGGGCGGGAGGCGGAGCATAGCGGTGTGTAGTGAATTAGAGGCCAGGTTAGGCCTCAGAGCCCCAGCAGCTTTCTCGAGTGGACGCCTCGCCATCGGAACGTCATCATTGTCCTCGCCATCTTCTTCCTCGCACCGCAGGCCTGCCGCGGCCCCGTCCCCGTTAAGCCCCGCCCCCGCGTCCCCGTTAAACTCCGCCCCCGTCAGCCCGACCCGGTCGCAGACGCCCGTCTCTCCTCGCCGCGGGGCCGGGGCGTCTCCCGCTGCCGAGGTCCCGCCTTCCCCCGAGAGCCCGGCCAATCCGGACAGCCCGGCGGCCACGGGCCCACCCACCAGCCCCAAACCTCCTATGAATGAGACCAGCTTCTGATTGGCTGGCAGGCTGACCGGGGGTCTGACTGAGCATGTGCAAAGGGAAGTACTTCATGATGTCACGACTCCAGTCTTTATCCAGCCGATACCAATGACATGCCAATATCATTGTACATCCTAGTGTGATATCAAACAAAACACACAGATTTTCAAATAATATTCCAAATCCTATCATTCCTCATTTTATCAGTTGCAAAAAATGTGCTTGTCATCACCAATTTGACAGCAGAAATGTGTGTCATCACAATGTTAAAATATCTTCATATGTCACATCATGATTCCACTGAATGAGAGTAACGATAATATTGAATTATCGTCCAGGCCCATTTTGACTGCAGCAGTCTTTCATGAGATGATTGGTGGAAAAATGTATTGATTAGCCAATTAACGATCAAGGTCTGTCGCCGTGGTTACCACATGCTCCAGCTTGCTGACTGGAATAGCCACCTGTTGAGTTCATCGCTAAAATGTCACATTGGTAAATGCTAATTTGTATTTCAGGAGCAAAACAAAGACAAAAAACTGTTAGCATAAGTCTGGAACCTTGTCTCTTTTAAAGTCCCTGGAAACCTAAAATGAATATGCATTTTGAGTTCATCACACCACAGTAACCTATGTAAGACACCAGCCAAATTTGAACGATGATGAACGTCGCAAAGTTTATAAATTTAGGTTTGAAAGTCATGGAGAAACTCTTACTCCTCGTAAGAGGAAAACTCAATGGGGATTTAGAATGGGGATTTCACTTAGATGCATAAAATAAGGTCTGTGGTTAACAAAAGTTGTATGCATTATTAAACCTTATTTTATGCATTCAAGTGAAAATTCCCATTCTAAAACCCCATAGACTTTTTCCCTGGCGAACCAAAATGGCGGCGATTTATTTCTGGTTAAGCCTACAAAAATACGTCATCCCTGCAGTACTCTATTGTTACCACTTACTGTACAGTACATAGTAAATTACTACCAGACCTGCTCACTTTTTGGCTCTTGCTCTAGGTTTTGTCTACTCCACCAGCCAGTCTCACAGAGTCCTTTTCTATTCTAAACACCTAGTCGGTTGGGAAAATAGACCGTCTTCCTCTGAGCTGTACAGCCGCTCTCACTGACCAGTGCTTTACATTCAGTAAGACATTCCCATTCAAATAAGCATTTCCAACGGGACATTTTGGATGGTCCAGTGAAGATGGAAGAACTTTTTAGATCCGGCGTTTGTTATGGAAATGAACTTCATGGCACATAAACCTCAGGAAGGTGTGAATATGGAGAAGACGAAACATTTGAACATCTTCCATACACTTAAACAACATGAATGGTGAGGACTGTGGCAGCTGTCTAACATGTAAAGGAGATGGCCACGATATATGCTAACCTGGTAAAGCATCCGTTCTGCGGATCAGTCTATGTTACATCCCAATAGAAAAATGCTTCCAAGTATGTCGATTGCTTCGCAATTCCCCATTTCAATGAGCCTATCACATGTTTTGTCAAAGTATGTACCGGTAGTCACTTTTCTTTGTGTGTCCGGGTGGGAATTTCGTCATTTTAGGGGCAAGGAAATCATCGATGCTAACACTCCTGGTTCTTCACTGTTTTCGCCTATGGGAGTTTTGAATGGGTTTTTGGCGCGATGCTTCTAATAATCTCTCTGGGCAACGCTGGCTTAATCAAATGCGAACCAGTGTTTAGTAATATCATCTTCACACTACTGTTAAAAGGACGGCTAGCTAGCAAACGGCTAAATGAGACTACACTGTTGAGTCGATGGGGATATATACGTCAATAACGTCACGACTTCAAAGGACGAACACGGAAATTATCTTTCCCTCACTTGGTTCAGCCCCGTTCAGCCCGGGGTAATCAGTGCACACATCAACAACAGTCCAGGTTGAGTGCTGACGTGACGTGGAAGCATATGCGACAGTGTGTAGTTCTGGATTAGCTTAGCTCGAGCTTTTTACTTCTAGGGCTCGCATTTACGCTACAAAACTCATGAAAGTGGTCCTCATGTGTGAAGATTATCCGACTGAACTCTGGTTTGCGTTTCATTAAGCCAGCGTTGCCCAGAGAGATTATTAGAAGCATCGCGGCAAAAACCCATTCAAAAATCCCATAGACAGAAACGGTGAAGAACCAGGAAGTCCGGGACTTCCGCGTTCTGACTACAAAAACACATCATCCCTGCGGCTCTCTATTGACCCTTCTCACGGGGGCCATTTTGTGTCGAAAAGGCAGAATAAACACAGGTGCAAGCAAAACACTAATGAGGGTTTCCAAATTCCAATCGTGGGAGTTTGAAACCCTCATTAGTGTTTTGCTTGCACCTGTGTTTACCCTGCCTTTTCGACACAAAATGGCCCCCGTGAGAAGGGTCTATGACACAAGGCCACATGCCAGGGCACAAAGGCCATCGCTCTATTGACATGAAGAGTGATTTTTCTGAAATGTGTGTTAAAATGATTCAATGACACATGCTTTGCATAGGACAGGCTATATTAAACTGAGACCACTGATGCTTTTAAAGCAGCTGACAGTAGCAGGCTGCTAGCAGGGCACTGCCAAGGTGGCTTTGGTGATCTCAGGGCATCACGTCCAGGGGGAGGGGCAACGGAGGCCATGGCTTTCATCTAATTCCCACCCTGGTGTGTGTGTTTCTCATATGTCCGTCTCCTAATGGTGTAACTGATCTGCAATCTGTAGTGTGGCTGTTCAGACTGATCTGCAATCTGTAGTGTGGCTGTTCAGACTGATCTGCAATCTGTAGTGTGGCTGTTCAGAGCCAGATAGAAGTAGGAAACACCTGTCCTGGATGCAGCCACTTCTCTTCATTCATCGCAACTAGCTCACCAGTAGCTACTTAACCTGTGACTGATTCTTTACTACATAGTTAGCAAGCTAACAGATCATCTAACTTGTAATCAATCGACTCCGATGCTATGCTATTTGTTGAGCAAGCTAATGTTAGCTATAAGCTACAACGGGAAAACCATGACTGATACCGTCTACTGATCAAAACATATAAACACTTTTGTTTTTGCTCAAATTTTTCACGAGTTGAAATAAAACAAAACAAGACTTTCTGTGCACACCTGTAATCATGCAGGTTTTTTATGTGGATCTGGGCTGTTGTATCCGCTCATCGTCTGAATATTGTACATTTCTTGAGTTTTGTCCATTTTATTTTTCCATTGATCAGCAATTAACATGTTATGTATCATTCAGAATCAGAAGTTTTTCCATATTCTTATCTGAATGCCATTTGAGTGTTGTGTGTGTGTGTGTGTGTGTGCGTGCGTGCCGTGTGTGAGCGAGAGATACTGTATCAGATGTTTCTGTATGATTGCTTTTCTAACACCGGCTTTGTAAAATAAAATAAAAACTAATCTCAGCCAACTTAGAATGTTCTTCTTTTTAAATCAAGCACACACTCTGGTTTCATTCCAAAAGCTTTGAATTAACCGACATCCAAACTAAGCAGTTTCGCCAAATCACACAGGCAAGATGGACGCTTGCAGAAAGAAGATATTTTGGCTTCACTTTTGCATAGTGGTAGGAAGTGGAGATGTGTCTGTCTTTTACAGTTAAAGGAGAATTTCGGTTTTTTACACCACGGTCCTCATTTCCAGTTTAGAATATGATGTTTTACTCACCGAAATAGTTTCGCTTCATTCAGATGCCCAGGGAAGATTTTGAGCTCCGAGTACACTCTTCAAACAGGCTAGAACCGCTAGAACGGGAGCCCACGGGGCATTCTGCACGGCAGTGCACGCGCTCTCTAAATGACACTTTTTCTGTCAGATCACGGTTCATTATGGTTGTAAATATAATTATTTAGCTAATAGCTAGAAGCTAGGCTAACAACAACACCGCAGTCAGCGTTGATCTGCCCCGGATGGGGTTACAGTGCCCATCTCCCCCCTCTGTGAAACCACTTCTTCAGAGAAACCACAGAAGGGGGACGATACGCACTGTAACCCCATCTGTAACCCCATCTGTAACCCCATCCGTTCTCCAAAAGTGGCTGGCACTCAATGAGTTAACAGGTCGGCTGTCCAGTGATCATGGAGCTCAGGGGCGTAGTGGAGGGTAAACAGTTTATTCACCTCTTTGAAATGAGGCAGAGTTTACTCACATATTTTCACTTCAACTGTATCAATCAATGAGGGGAAACAAGGTGGGAAGACGTATCACCTTGGATAGTTTTACCCACCTAATAGCTGCTAGATTATAATCTCACGGCACAATTTAGCAAGTCTGTTATTTTGATCCCCCTTTATTTTTACACAATTTGAAATCAACGCAATTGAATATCAAAACCATCAACCCATGTGGCACTAATAATCTGGTTTGTTTCAAGAAAAAAAATGGCTAGTGGAAATTCTGATTGGCTGGTAATTAACTTTAAAATGGAGGAGGCTGGTATTGGCTGGTGATCAAAATAGTTAATTTCAAGCCCTGCACATGTATTTACCACTATACGCCTGGTGGAGCTCGCCGATCACGGACTAAAAACAAAAATAATAATAACAATAATCATAATCATAACAGTAATAAGAATAAGAATAATAGTAATAATAATAAAATGGAGAGTCCACAAAACAGGAGTCCACAAACCAATGGGTGATGTCACAGTGTCTGCGTCCATATTTGTTACAGTCTGTAATTTTCAACAGATTTTATGAAAGAAAATGTCAAGAAAATGGTCAAATAGAAAGAATAGCAGCACTAAATTTGGTGGAACCCTGAATATTGAGAAAAGGTTGGTCTCTGAGTGATCACACAGTGGGAATAACTGGCTGCATGAGGGTGGCTGGAATAGGCACACATGTAATAATAATTACAATAATCCAGATGAGAAGTGATAAAAGCATGGATACCTCAAAATTAGACTGTGCGTACCCCATTTGATAAGATTTTTGCTTTCAGATGTTTTATTACAGAAAGTGTATGAAACCCATCACCTAAACAGTAGGCTATTACATTCTATCATTGTCTTACTTGTGGCCATGTGTCCCAGTGTGTCAGAGTGACAGTGATCAGCTGTAGTGAATGGGGAGTGGTTAATGTAAATGAGCAGCAATTGTTCACTCCCCCTTGCCTGGCTGCCTCAGGTGTGAAAAACTTCTCAAACTTTGAGAGCCGATTTCTCAGCTTCTGCTTCCCAGAGTGTGAACAATCAAATAAGCATATCTCCTTCCATTTTTTTCAGATTACAATGTGTGACACATCATTTGAAAGCTTACAGTCTGCCATTTCAGAATCTGTAAAAATCTGAAAAATGACCTCGGCCTTGTTGTGGGTCGAAACGCCAGCAGGTGTCACATATGGCACATACACAGCACACAGCACATAGCAAACAGAGTACAAAACATGGACCCTGATATACTATGCTGATTAGGTGATTGGGATCAGCTGGAGAGGAATAGTTTGGGCTGATTGGTTATTGCCACATGTGTGGCAAACTGTGAATGGGTGAGGAGACCGCATCAGAGAAAGGGGGCGAGCCTAACAATGAATGAGTTATACAACCTCAAAGAAAGGGGGCGTGCACTGTGATATGACCTGAACTGGGCATTGGCTGTTAAGTAGTCTTCATTATTGAAAATAGTCCAAGACATTATTTAGTTCAATAACCACTTCAATTTGACGGGGTTGTGGGTTCTGACTCGCATCCAAACAATTAGGTACAGAGGTCCTTGTTAAAGTTGCTTCAAATCATATTTATTTGCAGTCCAGGCGTGCAGCAAAACATTAATAAATGTACTATTTCCAAACAAAAAATGATCACAAAGAACTTGCTATTTTGCGGTCAAAAAACTGTACCGCTCCCCGTCTCACCATCAGCACACACCTGTCTGTCCAACACACCTGCAATCACTTCACATAACATATATTGGCTTAGCTGTCTGCAATACATTTGAAAGGACAGCAGGGGGAGATCCTTTTATGGCTCCCCAATTCATTGGCCATTAGACCCAATAGTAAATAAACCAAATCAGACATTAGACTTTAGACAAATAATTCAAACCCAATAGAACAATGAATCATAATCATCAAACAACAATAATATAATAATTTGAATAATTAAATAGAGAAATTGGAAACTGCCTTTAACAGTGAGTATGCAGTGTAGATCACATAGGAGGAATTTGTCTTAGTGTCAGTGTGCAGCATAGTCTCTCTCCCTCTTTCTCTTTCACTCTCCCTCTCTCCCTCTCTTTTTTGTGTGATCAAATATTGTCTTTTATTGACTTTTATATTTTCACTTGTCTTGAAACAGGTAACAATGAAAATACAGCGTCAATAGACAACAATGTATAACATTCATTAGGTCAAAGAAAACATTGAAGGTCCCAAAAGGAAGGAAAAACAACCACAACAAAAAAAATACAAATAAACAAACAAACCCTCAAATTAAACTGAGATTAAAAGAAAACAGGACTGCATGCCATGGCAGTGAGGAGCTTTCCATCACGTAGCAATCAGTTTATTCACAGCTGTAAACCAGGCTAATCTCTTTCTCTCTCTGTTTCACTCTCTCTCCCCCTCTTTCTATCTCTCTCTCCCCCTCTTTCTATCTCTCGCTCTCTCTCACACTTTGTACTTTTACTGCAGTAGATTTTCACACCAGCTCTACTTAACCCTTTCCCTGGCAGAGGATTATTCTGAAGTTGAATCAGAAGTTGAAACCAGAATCTTGACCCATCTTTCAAAAAACAATTATATGTTTGTTCTAAAATGTAAACGGTGAATATATCAAAAGAAAGAACAGATAATCTGTTTATATAGCACACACACACACACACACACACACACACACACACACACACACACACACACACACACACACACACACACACACACACACACACACACACACACAGTTGTATTGGAGGATAAGGGAGAGCTGAGATGCATTTTCAAAGTGAACATTTACAAAGTGTAGATTAAGAAGCCGCTGAAGGTGTTGTGGTTGGCTCTATTGTCCCAGAGTGTGAACTCATGGTGGATTTTCATGTAGACTTTGTCTCCAGGCTGCAGCATCAGGACCAGAGCGTTGGAGATGTAGGTGCGGAGGTCGTTGCTCTGGGTGGGGTCCTCAAAGTTCTCTATCAGCCACTGGTTGTTCCTGTAGAGCTGCACTCCTGTAAATTTATCGCTGTTGAGGTTGAAGGCAGTGAATCTGAAGTAGTAGACTCCTCTCACCGGTGCTGTGAAGACGCCTGCAGCAGAAACAATCCAAAAGAAAGGTCTCCATGAAGTCAACTCCATTCCTGTTCCTTCCAGGAGAACAGTGTGTCTTCAAAGCTATATGATTCTCATCTGCTCACCAACATCACATGCAGCTGCAGCAGTTTGTAGCCTTCACATTGTTACTTCCCATTCATTTACAATGAAACTACAAAACTACACTGACATGTAACTGTGTGTGTGTGTGTGTGTGTGTGTGTGTGTGTGTGTGTGTGTGTGTGTGTGTGTGTGTGTGTGTGTGTGTGTGTGTGTGTGTGTGTGTGTGTGTGTGTGTGTGTGTGTGTGTCGGTCTTGTGTGTTTAGTTTAGTTTAGTTTATTAGGATCCCCATTAGCCACAGCAGGATGCTACGGCTATTCTTCCTGGGGTCCGATCACATAACAAATACAGTAATACATAAAATACAATACACAAAATAGTAAAAGTACAGTAACTTAAGTAGTGCAATATATATAAAGTATATGTTATCAGACATAATATCAGTGTACATAACAGTTCAGTGCACAGCCCGTGCAGAGACTGAAAGATTCACGTTACATGACAGTTTTTAACATAACACCAGTTTCAGTCTATCTTTCCATAAACACATTATACATTTAGTTTAAGATCTGAGATGTTGTTTCAGTAATGATTTAAATTTAGTTTTACCATTCTCTTTAAAGATGTCTCTGGGGAGCATGTTCCATTCGTACATACCTCTATACATTATCGTTCGTTTCATAGCATTTGTTCTTACTTTAGGAAGAGTGTGTGTGTGTGCGCACGTGTTTGTGTGTGTGTCTGTCGTGCGTGTGTGTCTGTGTGCGTGTGTGTGTGTGCAGGTCTGTCTATTGTGTGTGTCTGCGTGTCTGTGTGTGTGCGTGTGTACTTGTCTGTGTGTGTCTGTGTGTGCGGATCTATCGCTTGTGTGTGTCTCTGCGTATGTGTGTGTGTGGGGAGGGGGGTCTGTTTAGTGTGTGTGTGTGTGTGTGTGTGTGTGTTGGGTCACTACCTGTACTTGAGCTGTAGTGTCCAGAGTTGGTGAAGACGTTCCTGTAGATCAGTATTCTATCTCCGCTGTAGGGTCCCACTGTGCCTACATCACCCAGAGAGGCAGAGAACGCCACCCGCTGTCTGGTTCTGTCTGTGTGTGCGTGTGCGTGCGTGCGTGTGTCAGGAAAAAAACAATTAGACATGAAACAGTAATCGTTTTGTTGTTTTGTGTTTTGAGTACAGATCAGAGGCCTATACCACGAATGGAGGATAAACAGATCCAAGATCTGTCTTTTGATCTGGTTTGGCTTAACCAGATCAAAGCAATCGAGCTATTCTGTAGCACGACGCCAGTTATCAGCTGGGTCTGTTAATTCAGGATTTCTTTATCAGCTCTGAGCTCGTGCATCTGAAAATGCTTGTGAACAGGAGCTCGTGCCCACGATAGAGGCGTGGTTTGTAACAACTAGCCAATCACAATGCAATATGGATAGCTCCGGATTTTACAGCGTCAGACACGCCTATTTCTTCATTCATTGAAAGCCACATCAAAGTGTATTAATTAACGGAGCTTTACTGCATGTCACAATCAAAGTCTGCGTTGGATATGAGTCTGTTACTGAAGGACTGTCTAAAGTTACCGCTTTATTCACATCAGTCATTTGATTTCTGCTGCCGTTTCTGCCTAGTGTCTATATACAGCAGATTAATATAGGTCTACTCAATAAAACCCAATGTGTTTTTTGCGAGCAGAAGTCTAAATTTCCAAAATCCGCGGTAGGCCTATAGATTATAGATTTAACGTTAGAAATATAGGCTCTGAATCAACACAGTGCAGGCGTGGTTTTCATTGAATTAAAAAATAGCCTATAAAAATAGCAGCTTTGTTGCACACAGAGCACCTTAGTGGGCTTTGGAGACGTTTATAATAAGCTTTTTACACAGGTGATTTAGTGATATTTCTCCATGCAGCGTTCAGCTGCAATCGGCAGGGTCAAACGTGCTTGGGAGCAAATAAAAATGAATACTTCACGCTGGAGGAACAAACCATAATCTTAAGGAAATATGAAGAATTCAAAGATGTAGGCTAATAAAAACCAAAGGCAACACTGCTGCACATAATAATCACAAAATGCAGATTGTCTCAATGCGTAAGTTATTCAGCTTGCTTGATTTCACCACCGAAGTTCAGCATCTCCGGTGCCAGCGCGGGTCCTGACCTCCCAGGGGCCCTAAGCAAGATTCTGCAAAGGAGCCCTCCTACCTGGCCATTTGCCATCGCCACACAGTCACACCTGACACCTCAGTGCTCCCACTACAATCCTCCCTACTGGACACCTGGTATTATTTGCTGAAGCTGTAGCGGGTCTTTGTTGGTACTTGCTGAAGCCGACTGTACTGGGTCTGTGTTAGTACTGGCTGATGACCCAGCATCTCCTTTACTGACAAACCTAAGCGTAGAACCTGCAAATCATAGAACACTATTATTATATTGATCAGTTGCATCTGATCCTGTTCAAACTGTTCTTCCCCAGATTTCCTGTTATACATGTTCAAATATAAAATACTTAAATATAGCTTGGCTGCAATACTAATCAATAGCTATTTAGTCAATGTCAATCCATTGCTTTCCATCATGCAGTAGGCCTAGTCCAGACTTTCAACTCAACCTTGACTGAGTCCGATAGACTAAATGTCTTGTTTATTATTGTCAATGCATTTTTGCGCCTTGTTATTGCATCTTTTTCGTGCACCACCACCAAATGTGAATATAGCCTAATTTCCTCTATGAGAATATCTATCTATCTATCTATCTATCTATCTATCTATCTATCTATCTATCTATCTATCTATCTATCTATCTATCTATCTATCTATCTATCTATCTATCATCTATGTCTGTCTGTCTGTCTGTCTGTCTGTCTGTCTGTCTGTCTATCTATTGTCTGTGTGTGTGTCTATCTGTCTATCCATCCAGCCATCCATCAGGCGTGCAATGATCCAGTCTTGTTTTTTCTGCCTGGTCTCCAGAAGATGCTAAATGCTAATGTCATTGTGTGCACTGCACATATGTGATCCTACATACATACACACATATGTCCTACCGGTGAAGCTTCCCCTGTCAGGTGAAAAGAAGTGGCTGGCTACTGCCCATGTCTCTGAGGAAGCATGGAGCCAGTTTCGGCTCTCCCCAGATCGACAGAGGGTGGAGCAGCAACCATGATAAATAAATTTAAATTAGCACTAATGGGGGATAAAAATAGGATAAAAAAATCGGGGGGGAAATATTAGAGAATAAGATTCACTTCAAAATACAAAAGTAGGCTCATTTTCATACACGCCTCACTCTATTCCATTCAATATTTGAATATTCCTTCATCAATCCACTAATTTGTATTTATTATATATTTTAATATTTCTATAAATACTGAATTTGCCAAGTTGAGTCAGTTTTTAAATATGTAGCACATTTCATGCACAAGCAGCTCAGTGTGTTTCACAGAAAATATTCAGAATTAAAACAATAGTAATACGTAATACAAAACAACACAAAATACAAGATAAATAAATAAACATAAAAAATAAATAAATAAATAATAAGGGCAATAAAATATATCTGAAGAAAACAATGCTAAAGTAAAATAAGATGTCGAATAACACAAGAGTGCAACATGGCTCTTAACCTACATCCTTCCAGAAGATCTTACAGTAGTAGAATAACCTCACACCTCCAACAGCAAAACGCTGTGAAACAGTGTGAGCAGCTCTCACTTAAACCAATGTGTGATTTAATGACAACACTGATGATTATAACCGACTGTCTCCTTACAGAAACCTTTCCCCATGTGATGATGAGGAACAAATAAACTATCTGCCATAAATGTCTTTGTCAGATTTAGATTCAAGATTCACTTTAATAACCTAATTTAGAAGATGAAGCTCTGCATGAAGTCTCATATATTTTCAAAAGAGCATCAAAAACCTTCTCTACCTGTCTGCAGTGCCTGCACCTTCCTCTGGGTGTCGCTCACTCCACCTCTGAGGGACGACACTGCAGAGTCTTGAGCTGGAAGACAGAGACACATCATTGTATTGAGTTGACATAGAGTAGCCTACTACACACTATAAGAATATTATACGGATATTATAGAAATATAATCATGGTTATATGTCTCTCTCCCTGCTTGTTTGTGTGTGTGTGTGTGTGTGTGTGTGTGTGTGTGTGTGTGTGTGTGTGTGTGTGTGTGTGTGTGTCACACATCCTGATGAAGACCGCATTGGTCGATACGATCTTTTAATAAATGTTACATTTTTGCATCGTTGTTACGAGTGTGACCTCCTCTCTCCACGTGTGTGTGTGTGTGTGTTAAATATGATCTATGACATATTTGTTTTACTCCTTATAAAATGATCATAACTGCATGTTATAAAAACCATAGTAATTAAATGAAATAAAATACAATACTTAGATTCAGACTGACGCCTCTGATCTTAGTTATTTAGTTGTTCACAGCATCAAGGCCCATTTATTTCAGAAGATCACTTCACAGAGAATACCTTTTATAGTGATGATCATTATACAATTAAAATATTGGTTTCCATGAAAAAATAGCCTATCCATGCCTATCATGAATCTAACCTCAGCCATAACCTACTGTAGCTCTTGCACTGCCAACCTCGCCATGGCTGGAAGCAGGGGCTGGGCTGGCCTGGGGATGGGTTCTTTTTCTAACGTTAAAGATTGGATATATTTTCTCCTTTACATTATTGCTTCACCATGATGACATGACTGACTGGCTGGCTGCCAATCAGTCAGTCAGTCAGTCAGTCAGTCAGCCAGTCAGTCAGTCAGTCAGCCAGTCAGTCAGTCAGTCAGCCAGTCAGTCAGTCAGTCAGTCAGTCAGTCAGTCAGTCGTTTTCCCACCTTTGTTCTCCCTCTCCAGATTCTCCACCTTCTTCTTCTGCAGCTGCAGGTCAGCCTTGGAGGCGCTCAGATCGTCGTTCTGCTTCTTCACCTCCCTCTCTGTGTTGCTCACTCTGCCTATGAGGGACGTCACTGCAGAGTCTTGAGCTGGAAGCACAGAGACAAATCACAATAGTTTCACTCATTCCCCGCCATTAACGTCATATGACATCAGGCAATTTGATCATAGGATGATCTTACTGGCTGTTTGAACGAGACGTGTAAGCTTACAGTAGGCCATGTTTACACAACAACGGTCTCTGCATAAAACAGTAAACTGTCATTGCATTCTTGCCTTTGATTTCGCGTTTATACACAGCGTTTGTGATAATGATTTGCATACAGACTGAAGTTTCAAAAAACTCAGCAGCGTCAAGTGAGCCAGAATAAAACTGAAACTTCTGGTTACAGCCTTCACAATAATGGCAATTAAATAAGCGAATAGCCTTATTGATGCATGTTGCAAAGTTGTTTTTGTGTGATCCCAAATACGCAGAACACAGAAAACAAAAAGTTAATCTTAACCCGTAGTGAATTGACGGTCCTGTTTTTTTTACTTACCCAGTTATATATTGCTGCTTTTATTTTGAAGGTAAAAGGCTTAGCTTCCTGTACTCTGTCAATTTTTAATAGGGTTGATTTAGCTTTATAGGATTAAACTTTAAATTAATTTTCCACACGATAGTGACACAGAAGTCACGAATGGTGATAAACTGCTCCAGATTTGTCCATTACAGAATAAAAACCCAGTATGCCCCATAAAAAATACCTGTTTTATTAGGTAGCCTAATAAACTAAAAAGAAAACTACTTTCTAAAAAGTGCTACTCTAATCCATCCAAATGGCTTAGCTGTCATGGATTGTGTTGCATAGTTGCTTGCTGTGACAAAATGTGATATTGTAAGTCGCTTTGGACAAAAGCGTCTGCTAAATTACGTAATGTAATGTAATGTAATAAACAGAAAATATGCAATTTTAGTCAATAAATACAATGGTAGCCTTGCTACTATTGTATGTACCATACATTGCTCTGGTATTGGTCTTGATTTGGACTGGTAGTTTTGCGGTCTTGATCTCGACTCGACCTCGACCAAAGCGGTCTTGACTACAGCCCTGATGTGCGGTTCCCCCGGGGTGTCCCACCTTTGTTCTCCCTCTCCAGATTCTCCACCTTCTTCTTCTGCAGCTGCAGGTCAGCCTTGGAGGCGCTCAGATCGTCGTTCTGCTTCTTCACCTCCTTCTCTGTGTTGCTCACTCTGCCTATGAGGGACGTCACTGCAGAGTCTTGAGCTGGAAGCACAGAGACAAATCACAACAAACGTTTCACTCATTCCCCACCATTAACGTCATATGACATCAGGCAATTTGATCATAGGATGATCTTACTGGCTGTTTGAACGAGACGTGTAAGCTTACAGTAGGCCATGTTTACACAACAACGGTCTCTGCATAAAACAGGAAACTGTCATTCCATTCTTGCCTTTGATTTCGCGTTTATACACAGCGTTTGTGATAACGATTTGCATACAGACTGAAGTTTAAAAAAACTCAGCAGCGTCAAGTGAGCCAGAATAAAACTGAAACTTCTGGTTACAGCCTTCACAATAATGGCAATTAAATAAGCAAATAGCCTTATTGATGCATGTTGCAAAGTTGTTTTTGTGTGATCCCAAATACGCAGAACACAGAAAACAAAAAGTTCATCTTTACCCGTAGTGAATTGACGGTCCTGTTTTTTTTACTTACCCAGTTATATATTGCTGCTTTTATTTTGAAGGTAAAAGGCTTAGCTTCCTGTACTCTGTCAATTTTTTATAGGATTGATTTAGCTTTATAGGATTAAACTTTAAATTAATTTTCCACACGATAGTGACACAGAAGTCACGAATGGTGATAAACTGCTCCAGATTTGTCCATTACAGAATAAAAACCCAGTATGCCACATAAAAAATACCTGTTTTATTAGGTAGCCTAATAAACTAAAAAGAAAACTACTTTCTAAAAAGTGCTACTCTAATCCATCCAAATGGCTTAGCTGTCATGGATTGTGTTGCATAGTTGCTTGCTGTGACAAAATGTGATATTGTAAGTCGCTTTGGACAAAAGCGTCTGCTAAATTACGTAATGTAATGTAATGTAATAAACAGAAAATATACAATTTTAGTCAATAAATACAATGGTAGCCTTGCTACTATTGTATGTACCATACATTGCTCTGGTATTGGTCTTGATTTGGACTGGTAGTTTTGCGGTCTTGATCTCGACTCGACCTCGACCAAAGCGGTCTTGACTACAGCCCTGATGTGCGGTTCCCCCGGGGTGTCCCACCTTTGTTCTCCCTCTCCAGATTCTCCACCTTCTTCTTCTGCAGCTGCAGGTCAGCCTTGGACGCGCTCAGATCGTCGTTCTGCTTCTTCACCTCCTTCTCTGTGTTGCTCACTCTGCCTATGAGGGACGTCACTGCAGAGTCTTGAGCTGGAAGCACAGAGACAAATCACAATAGTTTCACTCATTCCCCGCCATTAACGTCATATGACATCAGGCAATTTGATCATAGGATGATCTTACTGGCTGTTTGAACGAGACGTGTAAGCTTACAGTAGGCCATGTTTACACAACAACGGTCTCTGCATAAAACAGGAAACTGTCATTGCATTCTTGCCTTTGATTTCGCGTTTATACACAGCGTTTGTGATAACGATTTGCATACAGACTGAAGTTTCAAAAAACTCAGCAGCGTCAAGTGAGCCAGAATAAAACTGAAACTTCTGGTTACAGCCTTCACAATAATGGCAATTAAATAAGCGAATAGCCTTATTGATGCATGTTGCAAAGTTGTTTTTGTGTGATCCCAAATACGCAGAACACAGAAAACAAAAAGTTCATCTTAACCCGTAGTGAATTGACGGTCCTGTTTTTTTTACTTACCCAGTTATATATTGCTGCTTTTATTTTGAAGGTAAAAGGCTTAGCTTCCTGTACTCTGTCAATTTTTAATAGGATTGATTTAGCTTTATAGGATTAAACTTTAAATTAATTTTCCACACGATAGTGACACAGAAGTCACGAATGGTGATAAACTGCTCCAGATTTGTCCATTACAGAATAAAAACCCAGTATGCCCCATAAAAAATACCTGTTTTATTAGGTAGCCTAATAAACTAAAAAGAAAACTACTTTCTAAAAAGTGCTACTCTAATCCATCCAAATGGCTTAGCTGTCATGGATTGTGTTGCATAGTTGCTTGCTGTGACAAAATGTGATATTGTAAGTCGCTTTGGACAAAAGCGTCTGCTAAATTACGTAATGTAATGTAATGTAATAAACAGAAAATATGCAATTTTAGTCAATAAATACAATGGTAGCCTTGCTACTATTGTATGTACCATACATTGCTCTGGTATTGGTCTTGATTTGGACTGGTAGTTTTGCGGTCTTGATCTCGACTCGACCTCGACCAAAGCGGTCTTGACTACAGCCCTGATGTGCGGTTCCCCCGGGGTGTCCCACCTTTGTTCTCCCTCTCCAGATTCTCCACCTTCTTCTTCTGCAGCTGCAGGTCAGCCTTGGAGGCGCTCAGTTCGTCGTTCTGCTTCTTCACCTCCTTCTCTGTGTTGCTCACTCTGCCTATGAGGGACGTCACTGCAGAGTCTTGAGCTGGAAGCACAGAGACAAATCACAACAAACGTTTCACTCATTCCCCGCCATTAACGTCATATGACATCAGGCAATTTGATCATAGGATGATCTTACTGGCTGTTTGAACGAGACGTGTAAGCTTACAGTAGGCCATGTTTACACAACAACGGTCTCTGCATAAAACAGGAAACTGTCATTCCATTCTTGCCTTTGATTTCGCGTTTATACACAGCGTTTGTGATAACGATTTGCATACAGACTGAAGTTTAAAAAAACTCAGCAGCGTCAAGTGAGCCAGAATAAAACTGAAACTTCTGGTTACAGCCTTCACAATAATGGCAATTAAATAAGTGAATAGCCTTATTGATGCATGTTGCAAAGTTGTTTTTGTGTGATCCCAAATACGCAGAACACAGAAAACAAAAAGTTCATCTTTACCCGTAGTGAATTGACGGTCCTGTTTTTTTTTACTTACCCAGTTATATATTGCTGCTTTTTTTTGAAGGTAAAAGGCTTAGCTTCCTGTACTCTGTCAATTTTTTATAGGATTGATTTAGCTTTATAGGATTAAACTTTAAATTAATTTTCCACACAATAGTGACACAGAAGTCACGAATGGTGATAAACTGCTCCAGATTTGTCCATTACAGAATAAAAACCCAGTATGCCCCATAAAAAATACCTGTTTTATTAGGTAGCCTAATAAACTAAAAAGAAAACTACTTTCTAAAAAGTGCTACTCTAATCCATCCAAATGGCTTAGCTGTCATGGATTGTGTTGCATAGTTGCTTGCTGTGACAAAATGTGATATTGTAAGTCGCTTTGGACAAAAGCGTCTGCTAAATTACGTAATGTAATGTAATGTAATAAACAGAAAATATACAATTTTAGTCAATAAATACAATGGTAGCCTTGCTACTATTGTATGTACCATACATTGCTCTGGTATTGGTCTTGATTTGGACTGGTAGTTTTGCGGTCTTGATCTCGACTCGACCTCGACCAAAGCGGTCTTGACTACAGCCCTGATGTGCGGTTCCCCCGGGGTGTCCCACCTTTGTTCTCCCTCTCCAGATTCTCCACCTTCTTCTTCTGCAGCTGCAGGTCAGCCTTGGACGCGCTCAGATCGTCGTTCTGCTTCTTCACCTCCTTCTCTGTGTTGCTCACTCTGCCTATGAGGGACGTCACTGCAGAGTCTTGAGCTGGAAGCACAGAGACAAATCACAACAAACGTTTCACTCATTCCCCGCCATTAACGTCATATGACATCAGGCAATTTGATCATAGGATGATCTTACTGGCTGTTTGAACGAGACGTGTAAGCTTACAGTAGGCCATGTTTACACAACAACGGTCTCTGCATAAAACAGGAAACTGTCATTGCATTCTTGCCTTTGATTTCGCGTTTATACACAGCGTTTGTGATAACGATTTCCATACAGACTAAAGTTTAAAAAAAACTCAGCAGCGTCAAGTGAGCCAGAATAAAACTGAAACTTCTGGTTACAGCCTTCCCAATAATGGCAATTAAATAAAGTAATAGCCTTATTGATGCATGTTGCAAAGTTGTTTTTGTGTGATCCCAAATACACAGAACACATAGAAAACAGACAACTAAAAGTTAATCTTAACCCGTAGTGAATTGACGGTCCTGTTTTTTTTTACTTACCCAGTTATATATCGCTGCTTTTATTTTGAAGGTAAAAAGGCCTAGCTTCCTGTATTCTGTCTATTTCTAACGTGATTGATTTAGCTTTATAGGATTAAACTTTAAATTAATTTTTCACACGATAGTGACACAGAAGTCACAAATGATGATAAACTGCTCCAGCTTTGTCCATCACAGAATAAAACCCAGTGAAGCCCCATAAAAAAGAGCAAAATAAACCAAAAATATGCTATTTTAGTTAAATACAATGGTAGCCTTGGATAACACATTGCTCTGGTATTGGTCTTGATTTGGACTGGTAGTTTTGCGGTCTCGATCTCGACTCGAACTCAACCAAGGCAATCTTGACTACAGCCCTGATATGCGGCTCCCCGGGGTGTCCCACCTTTGTTCTCCGTCTCCAGATCCTCCACCTTCTTCTTCTGCAGCTGCAGGTCGGCCTTGGAGGCGCTCAGATCAGCTCTGAGAGCTCCTGCGTCATCGTTCTGCTTCTTCACCTCCCTCTCTGTGTTGCTCACTCTGCCTATGAGGGACGTCACTGCAGAGTCTTGAGCTGGAAGCACAGAGACAAAACCACAACAAACGTTTAACTCATTTCCCGCCATTAACGTCATATGATGTCAATATGTGTTTTCACCGCCATGCGATAGATGGCGCTCTTGGCCATTAACACGTTCACTGCCGTCGACGAGATATCTCGTCAAAAAAAATCCAACGGTTGACTGCCGTTGACGAGTTATCTCGTCAAAAAAAAAAAAAAAATGTTTTGACGGTGGGACGTGGATCCAAG
Organism: Poromitra crassiceps; assembly: GCF_964638095.1. Classification (NCBI taxonomy): domain Eukaryota; kingdom Metazoa; phylum Chordata; class Actinopteri; order Beryciformes; family Melamphaidae; genus Poromitra; species Poromitra crassiceps. The sequence continues at coordinate 17,191,456 of NC_139642.1, read as the reverse complement.
CCCCCTACGTCTCCTATAAAAATATGGGAGCCACCGAACGTGTACTACAACCCATTCCACCGACCCACTAAGTGGCGACAGTGCTCTCCAGACTAGAGGAAGCCAAGCAAAAACAGCAGCGTGAGGAAGCCATTCTCATGAAAATGGATTGCCGAAAACGCTTTGGCTTTCGCGCTGGGAGCTGGCGGTGGGGGATTGCAAATTTGCATAATAGATTATGGGTGCAACACACTTTGAAACACCAGCAGAAAGCCCAGAATCGCACGCAGCTTCATTCCAGCTGAGCTCACAACCGAAAACCCAGAAACGAACGAGCCCCATCCAGACTCGCCCAAAGAGCGGCCGCCAGCAGCCAGGCAGCACAGACAGCAGAAACTCGCTTGTGACACACCCGCTGCAGAGCCACGGAGGGAGGAGGAGAACACACACGGAGGGAGGAGTTTGAAGGAGAGGGGGGTGGGGGTGGTGTTATGGAGGAAATTACTGTTCAGAACTATTGTTTAGATGTCTGATGTGTTACTGATGCCAAAAATAAATGGTTAAAGTGACTGTTCTATCGAATTTCACAAAAAGGCATTTATCTCAACTTTCCTTTTCAGACGCTGAAACCATGCTGTATTCAACTGCTAATGCCTACATAACTACTAACTCTACAAACTAACTCTTTTAGACAGAGAAAGCACACATTCTATTAGTTATTTTGAGATATTTTGTGTTCACAAATTCCTAGCAGAAAATAATCCTCGGCTCTTGAAAGATGAGCCAGAATCCTCAAAAAAACCCTTGGCAGAAGCTACCTACAGTAAAAAAAAAAAAACTGTTGGCAGTGAATGTGTTAAGTGCTACTTCACTCCTAAAGTTGCCTAGAAGCCAGGGTTATTGTCCCACAAAACCAGCAAGCAGAGAAAAGCAACAATCTCTCTTCAGGAAAAAAGCTCCATAAAACATAAACATTTCTTTGACTGCTTTTTGAACTTGTCTTGGTTTGTATCTCTTTTTTATTCTTGATTGTTGTATATTCATGTTTTCTCATGTGTATTATTGTAAAATGGGATACCGATAGCGTCATTCCCTTTTCTGTTTGCCTTCCAGCCGAGACCTTATAAAAGACCTTAAACGACTTTATTGTCATATCCTGATGAATTATTTTATACTGTATGCTTGTTGGTGTATTTTATTTTTTAATTTGACAAAGAAATTCAATCAATCAATCAACATTTCCAGCCTGGTGCCTCAAAGTGGTGCAACAAGCTATTTCCCCCGGGTTCAACGCGCTGTCACAAGGACTTGTGACAGTCACTCAAAGCTGAAGGTTTTTTTTCACCAGACGCTGGTAAACGCACACAAATCACTTCTCCTGTAAGGTAGATTAGTAATCCGTTTTGTGAACCCTCACATCATGTAAATTTCTGCCGTCAGACATGCCCCCAGACCTCCAGGTGAATCTTTCACTCAATCTGCTGCACAAGAAGGCATTTTTCTCAGCTCTCTAGGGACAGATGGACGTTTTCGGTGAAAACGACCTACATTCAAGTGTCGATAATGCCTCCCCAACACCTAAAGATTTTCAAAATCTTGAAGATTATAAAAATCTTGAGAGTCCACACACCTCACGACAGAGATCACAGATTTTTTAACATTTAAATCTTGGAACGCACACACAATCGCTACCGTTCAGACGCAACCCCACACACTTGACGATTACGCTGAAGATTGTCACCTCAGAGGACTTGGGATCTCGCAGAAACTCGCGTGATTAAACATGACTTCAGAGCAAAACACGCTACCTTTCTCAAAGACGGGGTCCCAGATTTGTTTGGTTGTTGCCGCCTCCTACACAGGTCTGCAAATTATGTCTGGAATAAGAATTGCATATTTTCTAGGTCTCAATGTTTGGAAGTTCCACAATTGTGGACCATCCTAACAGCTTCTTCTGCAATGGAAATGTTGTTTTCTCCAAGCCCTCTCCTTTTTTATTGCAGTAGCTCCCGAACAGATGTAAAATTGTAGCAGAAACTATATTAAAAGTAGATTAAAAGTAGATTTGGACTGGTAGTTTTGCGGTCTCGATCTCGACTCGAACTCAACCAAGGCATTTTGACTACAGCCCTGATGTGCGGTTCCCCCGGGATGTCCCACCTTTGTTCTCTGTCTCCAGATCCTCCACCTTCTTCTTCTGCAGCTGCAGGTCAGCCTTGGAGGCGCTCAGATCATCGTTCTGCTTCTTCACCTCCCTCTCTGTGTCATTCACTCTGCCTATGAGGGACGTCACTGCAGAGTCTTGAGCTGGAAGCACAGAGACAAAATCACAACAGTTTAACTCATTCCCCGCCATTAACGTCATATGAGGGGCGGCTTTGGCTCGGGGGGTAGAGCGGGTCGGCCAATACGATACGATACGATACGATACGAAAACTTTATTGTCCACAGGTGGAAATTTGTCTTTGATTTCACAAAGACGTGTCTTACAAACTTGAAAAACACAAAAACAATACAAGGTGTTAAAGATGACAGTACACATATCGATACAATACAATACAATTAACACACATTCATCCACCTTCAAACTTAGTACACCTTGGAATTTGCAGTACGACCCAACGGATGATGCAAGGGTTGGCGGTTCGATCCCCGCTCCCTCCCAGCTGCTGTCGCTGTGTCCTTGGGCAAGACACTTAACCCTCCTTGCTCCCGATGGTGTGTAGGCACCCTGCGTGGCAGCCTGCCGCCATCGGTGTATGAATGGGTGAATGTAGACTATCTACTGATTGTAAAGCGCTTTGGATAAAAGCGCTATATAAATGCAGGCCATATGACGTCAGGCAATTTGATCATAGGATGATCTTACTGGCTGTTTGAACGAGACGTGTAAGCTTACAGTAGGCCATGTTTACACAACAACGGTCTCTGCATAAAACAGGAAACTGTCATTGCATTCTTGCCTTTGATTTCGCGTTTATACACGGCGTTTGTGATAACGATTTGCATACAGACTGAAGTTTCAAAAAACTCAGCAGCGTCAAGTGAGCGAGAATAAAACTGAAACTTCTGGTTACAGCCTTCACAATAATGGCAATTAAATAAACTAATAGCCTTATTGATGCATGTTGCAAAGTTGTTTTTGTGTGATCCCAAATACACAGAACACAGAAAACAGACAACTAAAAGTTCATCTTAACCCGTAGTGAATTGACGGTCCTGTTTTTTTACTTACCCAGTTATATATCGCTGCTTTTATTTTGAAGGTAAAAAGGCCTAGCTTCCTGTATTCTGTCTATTTCTAACGTGATTGATTAGCTTTATAGGATTAAACTTTAAATTAATTTTTCACACGATAGTGACACAGAAGTCACAAATGATGATAAACTGCTCCAGCTTTGTCCATCACAGAATAAAAACCAGTAAAGCCCCATAAAAAAGACCAAAATAAACCAAAAATATGCTATTTTAGTTAAATACAATGGTAGCCTTGGATAACACATTGCTCTGGTATTGGTCTTGATTTGGACTGGTAGTTTTGCGGTCTCGATCTCGACTCGAACTCAACCAAGGCAATCTTGACTACAGCCCTGATATGCGGCTCCCCGGGGTGTCCCACCTTTGTTCTCCGTCTCCAGATCCTCCACCTTCTTCTTCTGCAGCTGCAGGTCGGCCTTGGAGGCGCTCAGATCAGCTCTGAGAGCTCCTGCGTCATCGTTCTGCTTCTTCACCTCCTTCTCTGTGTCGTTCACTCTGCCTATGAGGGACGTCACTGCAGAGTCTTGAGCTGGAAGCACAGAGACAAAACCACAACAGTTTAACTCATTTCCCGCCATTAACGTCATATGATGTCAATATGTGTTTTCACCCCCATGCGATAGATGGCGCTCTTGGCCATTAAGTGCTACTTCACTCCTAAAGTTGCCCAGAAGCCAGGGTTATTGTCCCACAAAACCAGCAAGCAGAGAAAAGCAACAATCTCTCTTCAGGAAGAAAGCTCCATAAAACATAAACATTTCTTTGACTGCTTTTTGAACTTGTCTTGGTTTGTATCTCTTTTTTATTCTTGATTGTTGTATATTCATGTTTTCTCATGTGTATTATTGTAAAATGGGATACCGATAGCGTCATTCCCTTTTCTGTTTGCCTTCCAGCCGAGACCTTATAAAATACCTTAAACGACTTTATTGTCATATCCTGATGAATTATTTTATACTGTATGCTTGTTGGTGTATTTTATTTTTTAATTTGACAAAGAAATTCAATCAATCAATCAACATTTCCAGCCTGGTGCCTCAAAGTGGTGCAACAAGCTATTTCCCCCGGGTTCAACGCGCTGTCACAAGGACTTGTGACAGTCACTCAAAGCTGAAGGTTTTTTTTTCACCAGACGCTGGTAAACGCACACAAATCACTTCTCCTGTCAGCTAGATTAGTAATCCGTTTTGTGAACCCTCACATCATGTAAATTTCTGCCGTCAGACATGCCCCCAGACCTCCAGGTGAATCTTTCACTCAATCTGCTGCACAAGAAGGCATTTTTCTCAGCTCTCTGGGGACAGACAGACGTTTTTCGGTGAAAATGACCTACATTCAAGTGTCGATAATGCCTCCCCCACACCTAAAGATTTTCAAAATCTTGAAGATTATAAAAATCTTGAGAGTCCACACACCTCACGACAGAGATCACAGATCTCTGGGGTGTCCCACCTTTGTTCTCTGTCTCCAGATCCTCCACCTTCTTCTTCTGCAGCTGCAGCTCGGCCTTGGAGGCGCTCAGATCATCGTTCTGCTTCTTCACCTCCCTCTCTGTGTCGTTCACTCTGCCTATGAGGGACGTCACTGCAGAGTCTTGAGCTGGAAGCACAGAGACAAAATCACATTACATTACATTACATTACGTCATTTGGCAGACGCTTTTATCCAAAGCGACTTACAATAACACATTTTTGTCAGCAATAGAGCAATCTACTATGGAGCACAGTCTATGATAACTACAACTTCTGAAGGAACAGTGGTACAAGTTTAGGTTAGTGGTACAAGTTTGGGTTAGTTTTTTTTTTTTTTTTTTTTTAGAAAGAGAGAGAACGAAGTTAGATCAAGAAGGGCCCAGATGGAGCCTGAAAAGGTGTGTCTTTAGTCTTTTCCGAAAGATCGGCAGTGATTCAGCTGTCCTGACCGAAGGTGGAAGCTCGTTCCACCATTGAGGTGCCAGGGACGAGAAGAGTCGAGATCGGGATGAGCGACTTTTGATCCCCCGTAGCGAAGGAGGGGCGAGGCGACCTGCACTGGTGGAGGAGCGAAGGGAGCGCTGAGAGGTTTGGAACCTGACCATAGATTGCAGGTACAGGGAAGCTGACTGGTGTACAGCCCTGTAGGCCAGTACCAGTGTCTTGAATTTGATGCGGGCCGAGATGGGAAGCCAGTTGAGGTCCTGGAAGAGGGGAGTGACGTGAGAGAATTTGGGTTGGTTGAATACCAGATGGGCTGCAGCGTTCTGAATGAGCTGAAGCGGTCGGATGTCGGTGGCAGGTAGGCCGGCCAGGAGCACGTTGCAGTAGTCCAGGCGGGAGATGACAAGAGACTGGACCAGGAGTTGAGTCGCGTCTCTTGTGAGAAAATGACGGATTTTGCAGATGTTGTAGAGAGAGAACCTACAGGAGCGTGCTGTCGCAGCTATGTTGGCTGAGCTAGACAGCTGGTTGTCAAGGATCACCCCAAGGTTCTTAGCTGTTTGGGAGGGAAGTACAGTGGTGTTGTCAATGGAGATGGAGAGATCTGCGAGAGGGCAGTCTTTCCCTGGGAGGAAGAGTAGCTCTGTCTTACCAAGGTTGAGCTTGAGGTGGTGGGCAGACATCCAGTCGCCAATGTCTTTGAGGCATGCAGAGATGCGAGCCTTGATTTGAGTGTCGGAGGGGGGGAAGGAAAGGAAAAGCTGGGTGTCATCAGCGTAGCAGTGATAAGAAAAGCCATGAGAGGAGATCACATAGGCAAGAGATCTGATATAGAGAAGGAAAAGTAAGGGGCCCAGGACTGAGCCCTGGGGGACACCGGTGGTAAGAGGACAGGATCTGGAGAGGGACCCTCTCCATGAGACCTGGTATGAGCGGTTCGAGAGGTAGGAAGCAAACCAGGAGAGTGCAGAACCTGAAATGCCGAGATCAGACAGAGTGGAAAGAAGGATTTGGTGGTTGACTGTATCGAAGGCAGCAGACAGGTCAAGGAGGACAAGAACAGAGGAGAGGGATGAGGCCTTAGCAGTGTGAAGGGCCTCTGTGACAGCAAGAAGCGCTGTCTCAGTGGAGTGAGAAGCCTTGAAACCGGACTGCAGAGGGTCCAGGAGGTCATTTTGGGAGAGATAGAGAGAAAGTTGTTCGGACGCTGCTCGTTCGAGGGTTTTGGAAAGGAATGAGAGAAGAGAGACAGGTCTGTAGTTCTGAATAGCAGTAGGGTCAAGGGAGGGCTTCTTAAGCAGAGGCTTGACTCTTGCAGTCTTTAGAGCAGGCGGAACAAGACCAGAGGACAGAGAGGAGTTAATGAAGGTAGTGAGGAAGGGAGATATGTTAGGTGAGATGGTTTGGAGGAGAGAGGAAGGGATAGGATCGAGGGGGCAGTAGGTGGCTCGGTTCGAGCTGATGAGTTTAAGCACTTCATCGGGAGAGAGGGGAGAGAATACAGAATACAGCTTCCTGTATTCTGTCTATTTCTAACGTGATTGATTAGCTTTATAGGATTAAACTTTAAATTAATTTTTCACACGATAAATCACAATAGTTTAACTCATTCCCCGCCATTAACGTCATATGACGTCAGGCAATTTGATCATAGGATGATCTTACTGGCTGTTTGAACGAGACGTGTAAGCTTACAGTAGGCCATGTTTACACAACAACGGTCTCTGCATAAAACAGGAAACTGTCATTGCATTCTTGCCTTTGATTTTGCGTTTATACACAGCATTTGTGATAACGATTTGCATACAGACTGAAGTTTCAAAAAACTCAGCAGCGTCAAGTGAGCCAGAATAAAACTGAAACTTCTGGTTACAGCCTTCACAATAATGGCAATTAAATAGCCTTATTGATGCATGTTGCAAAGTTGTTTTTGTGTGATCCCAAATACACAGAACACAGGAAACAGACAACTAAAAGTTCATCTTAACCCGTAGTGAATTGACGGTCCTGTTTTTTTACTTACCCAGTTATATATCGCTGCTTTTATTTTGAAGGTAAAAAGGCCTAGCTTCCTGTATTCTGTCTATTTCTAACGTGATTGATTAGCTTTATAGGATTAAACTTTAAATTAATTTTTCACACGATAGTGACACAGAAGTCACAAATGATGATAAACTGCTCCAGCTTTGTCCATCACAGAATAAAAACCAGTAAAGCCCCATAAAAAAGACCAAAATAAACCAAAAATATGCTATTTTAGTCAAATACAATGGTAGCCTTGGATAACACATTGCTCTGGTATTGGTCTTGATTTGGACTGGTAGTTTTGCGGTCTCGATCTCGACTCAAACTCAACCAAGGCAATCTTGACTACAGCCCTGATGTGCGGCTCCCCGGGGTGTCCCACCTTTGTTCTCCGTTTCCAGATCCTCCACCTTCTTCTTCTGCAGCTGCAGGTCGGCCTTGGAGGCGCTCAGATCAGCTCTGAGAGCTCCTGTGTCATCGTTCTGCTTCTTCACCTCCTTCTCTGTGTCGTTCACTCTGCCTATGAGGGACGTCACTGCAGAGTCTTGAGCTGGAAGCACAGAGACAAAACCACAACAAACGTTTAACTCATTTCCCACCATTAACGTCATATGATGTCAATATGTGTTTTCACCGCCATGCGATAGATGGCGCTCTTGGCCATTAAGTGCTACTTCACTCCTAAAGTTGCCCAGAAGCCAGGGTTATTGTCCCACAAAACCAGCAAGCAGAGAAAAGCAACAATCTCTCTTCAGGAAAAAAGCTCCATAAAACATAAACATTTCTTTGACTGCTTTTTGAACTTGTCTTGGTTTGTATCTCTTTTTTATTCTTGATTGTTGTATATTCATGTTTTCTCATGGGTATTATTGTAAAATGGGATACCGATAGCGTCATTCCATTTTCTGTTTGCCTTCCAGCCGAGACCTCACGACCACAATGGAAATAAGTTTAACGACTTTATTGTCATATCCTGATGAATTATTTTATACTGTATGCTTGTTGGTGTATTTTATTTTTTAATTTGACAAAGAAATTCAATCAATCAATCAACATTTCCAGCCTGGTGCCTCAAAGTGGTGCAACGAGCTATTTCCCCCGGGTTCAACGCGCTGTCACAAGGACTTGTGACAGTCACTCAAAGCTGAAGGTTTTTTTTCACCAGACGCTGGTAAACGCACACAAATCACTTCTCCTGTCAGCTAGATTAGTAATCCGTTTTGTGAACCCTCACATCATGTACATTTCTGCCGTCAGACATGCCCCCAGACCTCCAGGTGAATCTTTCACTCAATCTGCTGCACAAGAAGGCATTTTTCTCAGCTCTCTAGGGACAGATGGACGTTTTCGGTGAAAATGACCTACATTCAGGTGTCGATAATGCCTCCCCAACACCTAAAGATTTTCAAAATCTTGAAGATTATAAAAATCTTGAGAGTCCACACACCTCACGACAGAGATCACAGATTTTTTAACATTTCAATCTTGGAACGCACACACAATCGCTACCGTTCAGACGCAACCCCACACACTTGACGATTACGCTGAAGATTGTCACCTCGGAGGACTTGGGATCTCGCAGAAACTCGCGTGATTAAACGTGACTTCAGAGCAAAACACGCTACCTTTCTCAAAGACGGGGTCCCAGATTTGTTTGGTTGTTGCCGCCTCCTACACAGGTCTGCAAATGATGTCTGGAATAAGAATTGCATATTTTCTAGGTCTCAATGTTTGGAAGTTCCACAATTGTGGACCATCCTAAAAAAAGACCAAAATAAACCAAAAATATGCTATTTTAGTCAAATACAATGGTAGCCTTGGATAACACATTGCTCTGGTATTGGTCTTGATTTGGACTGGTAGTTTTGCGGTCTCGATCTCGACTCGAACTCAACCAAGGCAATCTTGACTACAGCCCTGATATGCGGCTCCCCGGGGTGTCCCACCTTTGTTCTCCGTCTCCAGATCCTCCACCTTCTTCTTCTGCAGCTGTAGGTCGGCCTTGGAGGCGCTCAGATCAGCTCTGAGAGCTCCTGCGTCATCGTTCTGCTTCTTCACCTCCTTCTCTGTGTCGCTCACTCTGCCTATGAGGGACGTCACTGCAGAGTCTTGAGCTGGAAGCACAGAGACAAAACCACAACAAACGTTTAACTTATTTCCCGCCATTAACGTCATATGACGTCAATATAGCCACTTCTTAACATGCAGTGGAATCCGTATTATAACCTGCACCTAGCCGGTTGGCCTGCATGTTAAACAACAATTAGCCGGCCTATGCGCACTTCCGCGACTCCGTATCTTATCTACCTCGACCACCGGTATAAGATCCGCTTCCACGCAATCGTGGCTCATGTTTAACAGGGGCAGGTCCTTATCCGCATATCCGTAGTGGGCAGGAGTGGCTCTTCGTGTCTCACTTCACGTTCGCTAGTTTATTAATTAATGAATCGTTCGGGCAATCGCTTATATCAACGAGCAAACTCACGGTTTCCTCAAGTGCTGCAAAAACGGCTTGATTTGTTAAGTGGGGGCTAGAATGACCGTGCTTTCCGAGGTGAGGGCTTTCTTGACTGCAGTTGCAGGCAGCCAGTTCCAGTGCATCAGGAGGGACGCTGCTGCGTTGCTTGCTTGCTCCCATGTCAGAAAAAACCTAACTTTTGTGGGGAGAAATACATTGAAAACTAGTCAGATATGACTTGAAATGCCATTTTTTTATCGTGATCATGCAACAAGGAGCCTACTTCAGGCAAGCAAGACGGCAGGAAAGAACCAAAAGCGTGCCTGCCGCCGTGAAAAGCTAAAGCGACCCGACATAGGCTGTCAATTTAGCGGAGGTAAAAAGCCTTTTTACCTACTCGGGCGAATCAATCAATCAATCAATCAATCAATCAATCAATCAATGGCTCGCGCTTGGTTCATATGATGAGAAGATTAATCAAAATGCTTACCACAAAGCCACATGGGAGCCGAGAACCAGTGCAGGAGAGCTGCCGCGCAGGTGCCAGGTGTGGAGTGGGACTGAGAGATTAAGGTGCCTACTAGCATATTGCTGGAGATTCAAGTTGTCGCACTTATTACTTTTAGCTAACGCTACGTTGTTTTTTCATCAAGGCAATGTCCAGAAGATATGGGTTCATGAGTTTCTGCAAATGCAGATAGATAGGCTACAGTAGGAGCATGTATGCATGTTGTCTGTTTCAATAACGAAAGCGTCCTTTACCGAGAACGACGTGCCGACCAATTAAATATTCTTGCTGCGAAATCGGCCTCTTAATGACAACACTGGAATAAATAAGATCGACTACGACTATAGAGGCTATAAAGAATATACTATAGAGAAATAAATGGATTCAAAACGTTTATTTAGGAAACATAGGCTATCAAACTTTTGTGGGGAGAAATACATTTAAAACTAGTCAGATATGACTAGTTGCCACTTGTAAAATAAATCACCCACAGTGATTGACGACGGTGCGACCACTATTTTGACTGCCTCATAGCTAAAGCTGTTTCCTATCACATTTCTTGTGTTTGACATGCTACTGCGCCACCCCCCCCCCCCCCCACCCCCCACCCACTGGCAGAAAAAACGGCTCATATCCAGTTGTTTCTTAACAAAGACCCCTCATGTTTAGAAAGGCAAAACCTGAAAATATCCTGTTCTCTGTAGCCTGACATGATCCAGAGTCCATGTTTAAAAGGCACTATATTAAAAGTAGATTAAAAGTAGATTTGGACTGGTAGTTTTGTGGTCTCGATCTCGACTCGAACTCAACCAAGGCAATCTTGACTACAGCCCTGATGTGCGGTTCCCCCGGGGTGTCCCACCTTTGTTCTCCGTCTCCAGATCCTCCACCTTCTTCTTCTGCAGCTGCAGGTCGGCCTTGGAGGCACTCAGATCAGCTCTGAGAGCTCCTGCGTCATCCTTCTGCTTCTTCACCTCCTTCTCTGTGTCGTTCACTCTGCCTATGAGGGACGTCACTGCAGAGTCTTGAGCTGGAAGCACAGAGACAAAACCACAACAAACGTTTCACTCATTTCCCGCCATTAACGTCATATGATGTCAATATGTGTTTTCACCGCCATGTGATAGATGGCGCTCTTGGCCATTAAGTGCTACTTCACTCCTAAAGTTGCCCAGAAGCCAGGGTTATTGGCCCACAAACCAGCAAGCAGAGAAAAGCAACAATCTCTCTTCAGGAAGAAAGCTCCATAAAACATAAACATTTCTTTGACTGCTTTTTGAACTTGTCTTGGTTTGTATCTCTTTTTTATTCTTGATTGTTGTATATTCATGTTTTCTCATGTGTATTATTGTAAAATGGGATACCGATAGCGTCATTCCCTTTTCTGTTTGCCTTCCAGCCGAGACCTCACGACCACAATGGAAATAAGTTTCCCACGGGTTCAACACGGGTTCAATCAATCAATCAACATTTCCAGCCTGGTGCCTCAAAGTGGTGCAACGAGCTATTTCCCCCGGGTTCAAAGTAATATAATAATATATAAAGGTAATAATAATAATAATAATAATAATAATAATAATAATAATAATATAATATATAATATAATACAGTAAGTATCAGTGAGTGGTCCGGGATTCTCAAAGCCTGTGTTGAGGGTCACACGAACAAAAATGCACTCTTGAAGCTAAATAAATCCAAAACCAATGAGTCAATTATTTTAATTTTTACTTCAATGTAGAACAGTCATTTCTTACACATGAGATTACTTTTAGCCTTTTAGTCATAAAGAGTATTGAAAGATATTCCATATTTCAGACTGAAATGTTATAACATAAGTGGAGTATTGGCTAGAATGACATGAACATTTGGACACTTATTCAGCGGGTATGTTGCGTTCAGGTGCACTGTAAAAAAAAAAAGGAAAAAAAAAAGAATTGCAATTCCAGCACAGTTCCACACAGGGGGCGCTCGCACGCCGCCAGGTCTGGTCTAGAGTGAGACCATCTAACTGTGAGAGGCAGCAAAGTGCCGCAAGGCATGCAGTCTGGCGGAAAGCCATTAGAAGAAGAAGAAGTAGGGGGAAGAGGACAGAAGAAGGGTGAGTTAAGGGGAAAAGGTTGTTTCTCTAGTCTCCACCCTGGAAATCGAGCATGTGAGATTTCTAGTAACATAAAACACAACAAAATAATGTACGGGTTTTGAGATAAACTATGTTATAATAGTTTCTCAAGCCAGTTAACGCAGTAGTTTTTCATTAGCAGTACTGCACACAGTACTAGGTAAGTAAGTACTCGCTGTGTGATGTGCGGTTCCCTGGGCGCGTCCCACCTGCGTTTTTCCTCTCCAGATCCTCCAACTTCTTCTTCTGCAGCTCATTGTTGGAGGCGTTCAGCTGGGATCTGAGAGCTGCTGCCTCCTTCCTCTGCTCCTCCAGCTCCCTCTCGTTGTCGCTCACTCTGTCTCTGAGGGACGACACTGCAGCGTCTTGAGCTGGAAGCACAGACAAAATCACACCAAAGCTGTTATGGATTCGTTTTTAAGCGGTGCAGCCACTTCTATAAGGGACTATGTGTGTCCGCCCTTGTGTCTGTGCTTCCATCCGTCATGGCACAAACCGTATGTCACACGGACGCACGCACACACACGGACGGACGCACGCATGCACACACACACACATACACGCACACACACACGGCAGAGTCCTGCGCGGGTCTGATTTTCAAGACCCGGCCCCGCGACGTGCAATACCGATCCCGCTCCGCGAACCCGCACATATGATCAATCAATACCGCAACCCACCTCGCCCCGCAGACATGAGACCCGCACCCGACCCGGAACCGCATATAATAACCGTTAATCTGCAGTGCAAACATTTTGTAGTGAACCTAACGAAACTGCCACCGTTTCACACGGGAGCTCTTAGCGCAAAGTAATTGCGCGCTGCTGACAATAGGGTAACGCCATCTATCCCACATTTTAGCGCTGAAACGCCTGCTTTGGCATGGGGCAGCCAATGCCCAGTACAATTATCACAGGCATGCGCTTGTGTCCGCCCCGAATTTGCATTGCGCAGGGCGTTAAACGAGCGCAAACGCAAAATTAGCACTTTTGGGAAGATAGAGGCCAATACGAGTCGGACAGATACTGTAGTAGGCTCCACTACAACCATACACACTGGCTGTTTTCATAGCAACAGGCAAAAACATGTCATGGATACCGTGAAAGTGGAGAGGTTGAACGTTGTACAAGTGGATTTACGTTCCTGCACCAGCGATCATAAAGGCAGTATGGATTATACCGGACATATTGGAAATAGCTGGTAAGTCACTTTGCTTGCTGTAACTGTCTGTAGTGTCTGATAGCTGAGTCAGCTAGCAGCTGCTAAAAGCTAATTAACGTACATCAGCTGACGACTCTCGGCCAGAAAGACTGCTGTTCGCCTCCCGTGTGAAACGGTGGCAGTTTCAAATAAAATGTTTGCACTGCAGATTAACGGTTATTATATTATGCGGTTCCGGATCGGAGCGCGGGTCTCATGTCTGCGGGGCGGGGTGGGTTGCGGTACTGATAGATCATATGCGCGGTCGCGGAGCGGGGCCGGTACTGCACGTCGCGGGGCCGGCGGAACCGGGTCTTGAAAATCAGACCCGCGCAGGACTCTGACGCATGCACACACACATCGACAGAGTTCCTACAAAGCTCTGGAAATTACTGGGAAAAGAATAGGGAATTTTCAAGGTCTTGAAAAAAGTGGAATGCGCGCACATCCTAGTAGACAGGTGCTGGACCAAATGAGATAACTTAAGAAAAATGATAGAGGTCCGCACACTGTATAATGCTCCCGAAGTGGATTTATTAAAAGCACAACGTTTCGGAAGTCACGTCCTTCATCAAGGTGCAATACAAAACAGGTGTGGGGGAGTGGTATAAATACCTGGGGAAATGGGAGTGTCCCAATTGATTAAAAGATACACAGAATGCACACTAGGGGGCCCTATTGACCAGAGTAGACAATCAAAAAAACTTGGTTGTCCTAGAAAAAAACACATTAGGCCTACAGGCCTGTATAACAAGGAACAGAGAAAACAAACAGTGTCATACGGGCAAGGCTCAGCAGTGACAATGTGTCTAATGTAGGCCTATATAGCTCTTTAAACATCATACATTTAGCATATCATGTGTATATCATAGCCTACACACTACACATGTTCAGTATTTCTTATATATGGTAATGAGGAAATCTGAGCTTGGAAAGATATCAACAATGAGTATACAGAAAGAATAGCCTACAGGAATGGTTTGACATCAAACTCTTCATTTATAGTACAGGCATTATACGATATGACCTCCCACAAATTGCAACAGAAACTCTTTCAACTGTTCTAGTCTTAGAAATATGTATATTATAACATATAAAAAGTCCTAAGAAATCTCAGTTGGGGAAAGTATTGAAAAATACTGAAATCAGTGATGCCAATATTTGCCTGTATGTATGTACTGTATGCCTGTCTGTCCTTCACATATCCCGAGAACCGTTGGTCCGATCGACTTCAAACTCAGGGAGTGCACTTAGGGGGACCTGTGGGAGTGCAGTGTCGAATTTCGCGCAGTTCGGATGTGCACATGGTTATAGCGCCACCTACTGGCAACACAAAAAGCAGTTCTTGAGAACCGTTTGCCCGATTGACTTCAAACTTGGGGAGTGCACTGCTGGGAACCTGACGGAGTGCGGTGCCGAATTTCAGAGACATGCATAGTCATAGCGCCACCTAATGGCAACAACAAAAAGTGGTTTATCTCAAGAACCGTCCGATTGACTTCAAACTTGATGGGTGCGCTGCTGGGAACCTAAGAAAGTTCAGTTTCAGATTTTGTGCAATTTGACCAATTGGGGGAGCGTTGCCAGCAGGGGGAGAATGGAATTAATCCAGTTGTTTACCAAAGATTTGAAGAGGGATTGGGTGTGGTCAGACGAAGTGTTCACCTATGGGCTGGCCTATCCATAGATATTGTCATTGAGCAGGTGCTGATGAGAAGTCTTAAAACAAGTGGTGGCTTCACGAGAGGGCAAGGGATGACGGAGCTGCAACGTTTGACATGGCTGCTCTCCATGCCAGCTTGTACTGAAGTCAACCATGCAAAAGCTACACAGAGACCACCAGAGTGGTCCATGCAAGAGAGACCACAACACTGGTGAGCAGAACCATGACATGACAGATGCAAGACAATCATGTGACATGAAGGACACACAGTGCTACACTATCTCCAAGAAAGAAACCCCTTCTGCTCAGATCCAAGCTTGTGTCGTGTGTCAACTGGGGTCCCTTCTGTGAATGTTGGTAAGGCAAAGGCCATCGGAAACACCATCTTGGCCAGCATGGACGGACAGCCTACTGCTGAGTACACATTCAAGAAGAGGGATCAGGCAATCACCATGAGTACGAAATCCTCAGTGAAGATTGATAGTGAAGCAGTGCAGGTGGATCCTCACCTACTTTTCCGGCGACTCACTATTGCAGCAAAAGCTTCACAAGACCTGGCATCAGTGTTCAAGTATCAGCTGTGTAGTCATTTTCCAGCGCTGTTTGACACTTCCCTGCTGCTTCAACAGCCATAGAAGCCAGTGCTAACAGATGCCATTTGGGCGCTCCACAACACCTGACCTTCAAGGAGTCACAGGCCATGTTCAGTATGTGCTGGATGGTGGAGCACTTATTCAGCGCATCCCATGGACACGTGGATCCACATACAAGGACATCTGCAAGCTGTACCGTGTCACAAGTAAGCATGGAGAGGCAGTTGTCGTGTTTGACGGTTATCAGAGCACATCCACCAAAGACATGACACACCGCAGGTGAGCAAGTGGGAGGACTGGACAAACCATAGCCATGGATGAGGATATGCCTGTTAAAATGAAAAAATCTGAGTTCCTTGCAAATAACACAAACAAGCAGCAGTTCATCAACATGCTGAGTGGTCTCTGGACGTACCATGCCCCAAGTGATGCTGATCTCCTCATAGTGCAAAAAGCAGTGGAGTCTGCCACCATAACAAACACTGCTCATTGGAGATGATACAGATCTGCTCCTCCTTCTCATCTACCACACCAACCTTGTCACATGGCCTCTTCTTCAAACATGAGCTAAAGAAGGGCACACTTCCGTGAGCAAGCTACAGTGTTTGACACACAGTCAGCTTCCACAGCAGATGTTGTGTCAGCAGGAGAGAGGGACTCAACACACTACGACACAAGCGTTTTTGTGAGAAGGTGGCTCCTAGCACTTCTCATGTAGAACCACAGAGTCTGCCACCACCAACATCAGCAGCAGCAGCAAAGTACCACAGTCTTTGTGTGTACTACCAGGTGCAGCAGTGGAAGGGAACCGTGGATGAACTCCTGCCACAAGAATGGGGATGGAAAGAGAGTGATGGAGGGCTTGTCCCTGTCCAAACTGACTTACCACCAGCTCCACAGGAACTCCTACGGATCATCAGATGCACCTGCAAGACAGACTGCAGCAGCCTGAGGTGCACATGCAAGAAGCATGACATTGAGTGCTCTGTTGCATGTAGCAACTGCAAAGGACTGGCATGTGCAAATTCAAGTCAAGCTGCATGTGATGATGATGATGATGATGAATATGAGCCAGACACTTACACTGATGATGACCAGCATTTTTTGAGTTTTCCTTAAGAGTTAACATGTTGAAGTTTGTGTTAATCTGTGACAACATTTATGTTAATCAGTGGCAATTCGGCAGTGATGGGTATTTTAAAAGTAATAGACAAGTGCTATTTCAACACTGCACTTTCTCGTGTCCCCAGCAGCGCACATGAGAAGTTTGAATGAAGTCAAACGGATGAAGGATTCTTGAGATAAACTGCTTTTTATGCTGTCAGTAGGTGGCGCTATGACTATCCACGTGTCCAGAATTTGGCAACACACTGTCAGGTTCCCAAAAGCACATTCCCCAGGTTTGAAGTCGATTGGACAAATGGTTCTCAAAATAAACCGATTTTTGTGTTGCCAGTAGGTGGCGCTATGACTATGTGAGTGTCCGAATTTCACGAAATTCAGCACTGAACTCCGTTGGGCCCCCTTTAGCGCACTCCCCGAGTTTGGAGTTGATCTGACCAATGGTTCTTGAGATATGTGAAGGACAGACAGGCATACAGTACATAATACTAACAAATTATGGCATCACTGATTTCAGTATTTTTAAATACTTTCCCCAACTGGGATTTCTTAGGACTTTTTTTCTCTTACTTAGAACATGTTGAGGACACAAAATCCATTGAGTTTTTTTCTGTTGCAATTTGTGGGAGGTTGACCCACTTTTTTAGCTAAAATGCC
The DNA here is from genome assembly GCF_964638095.1 of Poromitra crassiceps. Classification (NCBI taxonomy): domain Eukaryota; kingdom Metazoa; phylum Chordata; class Actinopteri; order Beryciformes; family Melamphaidae; genus Poromitra; species Poromitra crassiceps. Next base: position 17,173,958 of record NC_139642.1, on the reverse strand, counting down.
TGTACTATTAAGCCCGCTGGTGACATGGTGTTAAGAGTGTGAATATAATATGTCTCACGCTGTAATAGCAGGCGCTTATGATCGCCACCTCTCGGGGGTTTGTTAACTTTTTCAATTCCCGTATACTGGAGGAAACAGAGGTTGTGGCCAGCAGCCTTTTTGAAGTGCACCGCCACAGGGTTGCGTTCATCCCCACACCTAATGTTACTTCGGTGTTCAGCAATCCTGGTGCGTAAGGGTCTGGTAGTGCAGCCTATATAAGCAAGACCACAGGGACACTTGATGAGGTAAATCACATAGGGAGTGCTACAGGTGATGACACCCCGTATCTTAAGTGTCTTACCACTATGTGGGTGCTTATACGTCTTGCTTTTAGCAGTGAAGCCACACTGTGCACAGTTAGCGCATTTGTAATTCCCTTCTGAGATATTATCAAGGAATGTGTTTTTACTCTCAGGTGTGTATGACTTGACTAACTGATCTCTAAGGTTGGGAGGGCGTTTAAAGACTAACCTCGGGGGCTCCTTATAAAGGGTCTTGAGTTTAGGGTCTGAGCCTATGTTGCCCCTTTCGGAACTGCTAACATAGCTTACGCTACTACGCAGTCCCTTGTTAGTACACCGCCGATGTAGCCACCACAGGTCGCTCCGTCTGCTAAATTTTTCAAACTACTCGATAAAGTTTCGCAAATGAAATTTCAAATGTACTTACGGAGCGAAAAGGGTTGTGTGAACCTCGGCGCATGATGTAGAAACAATAGCGCCACTAATAAACATGTTTCGTCAAAATGAATCAGCTACAAACACTCGTCTTCTTCTGCGCTGCTGTCATGGGTGGTGCGCATTTAGCAACCATAGCGCTCGCTATCACTTCCGGCCCCTGGCGGCCGAAGTGGCACTTTTGTAGTTTTTTGCAGTTACAAAAAACTACTAAAGTGTCGGAGTGTCTTCTCAGAATATTCTGAAATTCAGAACCCACAGGTGAGTATGTCGTGAAACACAATGGAGACTGATCCCGAGAGGTTTTAACTCTCTGATCTGCACGTCCGCTCTCAACAAGGGGTTATCATTTGCGCCTACTTCTACCAGCAAGGTCTTTGACACCATTATTGACTTCCAGAAATTCTTTCGCACACTTAGACTGAGAGAATTATTTAATTCTAATGAGCACGCCCATCCAGGAGAGGGACATGACTATATGAACACCACTGAACAGCCCAGCCCACCTGTGAACCGCTCTTCAGGTAAACCCATCACGCCATTTAGAAAAAAATCTACCTTTATTCCTCCTAGATGTAGAAACGCATCCCTTGACACATATTGTCGTTTAGTAGACCATGATGTGCGCTCTGTCCTTAAGACCAAGAAAGAATATAAGGTTTTTAATAACATGACCAAAGATGAGAGACAGGCTATATCTGAGCTAAGCCATGATAAAACTGTTATTGTCCGACCAGCAGACAAGGGTGGAGCTATTGTTATTCAGAACACCTCCGATTATGAGTCTGAAATCAAGAGACAGCTAAATGATGATACTTTCTACCGCCAACTGTCAGGTGATCCTACTAACCAGTTTAAACGTACTGTGCATGACAAATTGAAATATTGGTATCAACAAGGTGAATTGACGAAGAATGAATATGAATTCATGTTGACTGATTTCCCTGTGATCCCTGTGATATACACTCTGCCCAAGATCCATAACTCTCAAACCACGCCCCTAATTGGTAGGCCTATTGTCAGCAGCATAGGGTCCCTGACGACCAACATCTCTATATGTTGACCACTGTCTGAAACCCTGGGTTACCTCTCTATCCTCGTACACCAGGGACTCCATGGACTTTATTAATAAACTGAAGTCTGTACAGTTACCGACAGAATCTATCCTGGTAACACTCGATGTGTCTAGCCTCTATACCTACATTCCACATAGTGGAGGTATAGAGGCTGTAAACTTTTTTCTGAACCACAGATCGCAGTCTGACAAACCCAGTACTGCATGTATTTGTGATCTGACAGAAACAGTACTTACTGCCAACTATTTTTTGTTTAAAAACGAATTCTTTCTACAGACCAAGGGTACTGCCATGGACAGCACCATGGCACCAAATTATGCTAACCTTTACATGGGACATTTTGAGAATCACTTTATTCTCGACCCAGATATTAACCCTTTTTTCCAACATATCCTCTGTTACCAACGATACATTGATGACTTGTTTCTGATATGGACGGGTAATGAGGAAACACTTGCTGAATTTCATGTGTATCTGAATGCTGCTAATGAACATTTGAAGTTTACCATTGAATCCAATCACAACAGCATTAGTTTTCTAGACGTCCTTGTCATGAAGGAGGGTGATGTAATACAAACAGACCTATTTCGTAAACCCACCGATAGGAACACCCTACTACGTGGGGATAGCTTCCACCCCACCCATCTCATAAAGAGCCTCCCCATTAGCCAATTCCATCGGGTCAGGAGGGTATGTAGCTCAGATGATCGATACAGCAAACAGGCCACTGATCTGACGAATAGATTCATGGAACGGGGATACAGGAAGGAATGGGTTGATGTAGCTACTGAGAGTTTTAGCACCATGACACAGAGTGATGCATTACAACCGAGAGTTAAAACCTCTCGGGATCAGTCTCCATTGTGTTTCACGACATACTCACCTGTGGGTTCTGAATTTCAGAATATTCTGAGAAGACACTGGCACATCATAGGCTCAGACCCTAAACTCAAGACCCTTTATAAGGAGCCCCCGAGGTTAGTCTTTAAACGCCCTCCCAACCTTAGAGATCAGTTAGTCAAGTCATACACACCTGAGAGTAAAAACACATTCTTTGATAATATCTCAGAAGGGAATTACAAATGCGCTAACTGTGCACAGTGTGGCTTCACTGCTAAAAGCAAGACGTATAAGCACCCACATAGTGGTAAGACACTTAACACATTGACTGCCAGCCGTTTTTTTTTTGCTGTAGGTAGCTTCTGCCAAGCCGTTTTTTGAGGATTCTGGCTCATTTTACAAGAGCCGAGGATTCTTTTCTGCTTGGAGTTTGTGAACACAAAGTTCACAAAAGTACTAATAGAATGTGTGCTTTCTCTGTCTAAAAGAGTTAGTTTGTAGAGTTAGTAGTTATGTAGATATTAGCCGTTGAGTACAGCATGGTTTTAGCGTCTGAGAGTGAAAGCTGAGATAATCGCAGTTTTGTGAAATTCAATCAAACAGGCAGAACAGTCACTTTAACCATTTATTTTTGGCATCAGTGAGAGATCAGACATCCAAACAATATAGTTCCGAACGCCCTCTCCTTCAACTCCTCCCTCCGTGGGCGTGTCTAGTGGCTTTCAGCCTGCGTTTGTCACAAGCGAGTGCTCTGCTGCTGCTGCTGCTGCTGCTGCGAGTTTGAGCAGCCTCCCTCCCTGGCAGCGAGTTTGAGCAGCCTCCCTCCCTGGCAGCGAGTGTGGGCTCACTCGTCTCTTGGGTTTGAGAGCCCCGATGAAGCCCCGTGCGACTCTAGGCTTTATGCTGCCCACCCAGTCCATTTCTGGAACCCCCCACCGCAGCAGCGCGAAAGCGTCCCCGCCTACAGTATGAGAATGAGGCTCGTTCGTTTCTGGCATTTCCTTGAGAATGGAGGAAGCAGCCGCGGGAGGCGGCTGCTTTTGGTTGACTTTCTCTCTGTCGGGAGAGCACCGTCGCCACCTAGCTGGTCGGTAAAATAGATTATACACATTCAATACTTCCAATATCTCCATAGGAGACGCGGGGGGCATTGATCCACGTAGCACCGTCAAAATTTTATTTTTTATTTTTTGACGACTCAACTCGTCGTTGGCAGTGAACGGTTGGATTCTGTTTGACGACTCAACTCGTTGTTGGCAGTGAACGTGTTAAGATACGGGGTGTCATCACCTGTAGCACTCCCTATGTGATTTACCTCATCAAGTGTCCCATATAGGCTGCACTACCAGACCCTTACGCACCAGGATTGCTGAACACCGAAGTAACATTAGGTGTGGGGATGAACGCAGCCCTGTGGCGGTGCACTTCAAAAAGGCTGCTGGCCACAACCTCTGTTTCCTCCAGTACGGGGATTGAAAAAGTTAACAAACCCCCGAGAGGTGGCGATCATAAGCGCCTGCTATTACAGCGTGAGACATATTATATTCACACTCTTAACACCATGTCGCCAGCAGGCTTAAATGAAGAGTTTGATGTCAAACCGTTCCTGTAGGCTATTCTTTCTGTATACTCATTGTTGATATCTTTCCAAGCTCAGATTTCCTCATTACCATAAGAAATACTGAACATGTGTAGTGTGTAGGCTATGATATACACATGATATGCTAAATGTATGATGTTTAAAGAGCTATATAGGCCTACATTAGACACATTGTCACTGCTGAGCCTTGCCCGTATGACACTGTTTGTTTTCTCTGTTCCTTGTTATACAGGCCTGTAGGCCTAATGTGTTTTTTTCTAGGACAACCAAGTTTTTTTGATTGTCTACTCTGGTCAATAGGGCCCCCTAGTGTGCATTCTGTGTATCTTTTAATCAATTGGGACACTCCCATTTCCCCAGGTATTTATACCACTCCCCCACACCTGTTTTGTATTGCACCTTGATGAAGGACGTGACGTCCGAAACGTTGTGCTTTTAATAAATCCACTTCGGGAGCATTATACAGTGTGCGGACCTCTATCATTTTTCTTAATTTTCAAGGTCTTAACATTTAGAAATTACACAATTATGGAACAAGCGAGAGCATTCGCAATAGCTGTGACCAGTTATGTGATGTCAGTCAGAGGGTGACATCTTCCATTCCATTGTGATGTCATCACTCTATTGGGAGATGTACCCCCATCGCCTCCCTTTTAGCCAATCGGCATGAAGAGAAACACACATTGAGACAGTTCAACCTCCATGCCAAGTTTCGTCCTCAAACGATCTCTGATTATGTCACCACATCATCAGATACTTGCTAACGATGTCACTTATATTGTGACATCACTGCTCTGGTGAACATTTTGTGTAACAACCAACCAACAGTGGCATAGAACTGTTGGCCCATCATTCGCACTGAGTTATGACCTCATTAGTTACTTGGTTATCTCACTAATGATGTAATTGATGTAGGACTTATGACATCATCAATGGCATCAAACCATCTCTGATGATCTCTGAAGATGTCACCTCCTGTGATGGTGACATCATCGGATACTTGTTGCTAATGATGTCACTTCTATTGTGACATCACCGCTATCTGGCTGCAGCTACTGCGAATTCGCGCTTGTTACTTGATAAACAGTTAATCTAGTATTACAATTATAATTAATTAATTAATCACTGAATCCCGTCTGTCCTGGTCTCACTCCCCCCATCCATCCATCAAGAAAATAGCCATCCATGTAGGCTCCAATGAGGTCAGCAAACAGCACTCCGAATTAACCAAGAAAAACTTCCTCACTCTGTTTGACCTCCTCACCAAGTCTAACAAATCCGTTTTTCTCTCTGGTCCCATCCCTACTTTACATCGCGGCGACATCAAATTCAGTCGCCTGCTAGCGCTACACACCTGGCTTCAATCAATCTGTCCATCCCACAACATCACGTACATCCATAACTTCATGTTATTTTTTGAGCGCCCCTCCTTTTTCAGCCCAGATGGTCTCCACCCAAATGCATTAGGCTCGTCAATGTTAACAGGCAACCTCCATCGTGCTTCTACTGTCCAAGCCTCCATGTCCACGCTGCCCTGTCCGTGACTGACGGACCTCCACCCCCGCCCGCCTGGCTTCCGGTCAACTTCCTCTCTACTCTCCTGTCCTCCCCCACCACTGCATCGGCTCCCCCTGTTGGCCTAATGGTCTCATTACGCCTCCTTCTCCCTCTCTCCCTCTCATCACTGCTACCTCTGTTCATTTCACTGACCCTATACATCACTTAAATCCCAATCCCTTCACTTTCTTTCACTCACTGGATTATACCTGGCAACACCGTCACCCCCGCAGCTCTCTCCTCCGCCTTTTCTTTCTCCCACACCCCCCGAGCCATAGGACGCGGAGGGGGGACGGGACTCCTCATCTGCTCAGACTGGACCTACACAGCTACACCTCCCCCTCAGTTTTCCATTTCCACCTTCGAATTTCATGCAGTCACTGTTTCCTTACCTGTCAAACTCTTCATCATCACCATCTACCGCCCCCCCGGACCCCTTGGACTATTTTTCGACAAACTTGACTCCCTCCTCTCCTTCTTCCCGGAAAACAATACACCACTCATTCTCATGGGCGACTTCAACTTTCAGGCATCCACTCTTCACTCACCATACTTCCTTACCTTCTTTTCCTCCTTTGACCTCGCCCTTTCAGTCTCCCCCCCACTCACAAAACTGGAAGCCTACTTGACCTCATTTTCACCCACTCCTGCTCCACCACTAACCTCACTGTCACCCCTCTCCCTATATCTGACCATTATTTCATCTCCTTCTCCCTTCCGATCTCCAGCCCCCCCACCCAGCCATCCCCCACCCACTCTATCACCACCCGTCGCAACCTCCGATCCCTTTCTCCGACTACCCTTTCCTCTGCTGCCCTCTCCCTCCTCCCCTCAGCCCAGCAATTTTCTCTTCTTTCAACCGACATAGCCTCCACTTTGCTCCTATCCTCTCTCTCCACTGCCCTCGACTCCCTCTGCCCACTCATCACCAAACCCGCCCGCTCCTCACCCCCCGCCCCCTGGCTAACTGAACCCCTCCGAATTCACCGCACCAAACTCCGAGCAGCTGAACGAACCTGGCTCAAATCTCACAACCCCACTGACCTCACAGCCTCATCCTCTCCAATTTCACTGCTGCTGTCTCTCAAGCTAAAACCTCCTTCTTCACCTCACTAATCCAGTCTTCTGCCTCCAACCCCAGCAAACTGTTCTCCATTTTCTCTTCCCTCCTCGACCCCCCCTCCCCCCTCCTCCCTCCTCCCTCTCTGCCGACGACTTTTCAAACTTCTTCACCAAAAAGATTCAAGACATCAGTTCATCCTTCCCACCCCCAGTCTTTCCTATCATCAATCCAATCTCTCCACCCCCTACTTCCTGTCTCTCTTCCTTCTCTCCCCTCTCCTCTGAAGAAGTTCTGAAACTCATATCATCAAACCGTGCCACCTCCTGCCCTCTTGACCCCATCCCTTCCTCCCTGCTTCAATCCATCTCCCCCGACATCTCCCCCTTTCTCACTTCCCTCATTAATTCCTCTCTATCCTTTGGTGTCTTTCCGACTGCACTTAAGACTGCATGTGAAACCCCTACTGAAAAAACCATCCCTCGACCCCACTGTCATTCAGAACTACCGTCCCGTCTCTCTCTTGTCATTCATTTCCAAAACACTCGAATGTGCAGTATCCAATCAACTTTCCATTCATCTCTCCCATAACAACCTATCCGATCCTCTCCAATCTGGCTTCAAACCCGCCCACTCCACTGAAACCGCTCTCCTCTCCGTCACTCAGGCTCTTCATTCCGCCAAAGCTGCCTCCCTCTTCTCAGTTCTCATTCTTCACGACTTATCTGCTGCATTCGACACCGTCAACCACCAAATTCTCCTCGCTACTCTCTCCGACCTGGGTATCACTGGCTCTGCACTCTCTTGGTTATCTTCCTATCTCTCCCACCACTCCTATCAGGTCTCCTGGAGAGGATCCCTTTCGACCCCCTGCACTCTTTCCACGGGTGTCCCTCAGGGTTCTGTCCATGGTCCTTTTCTCTTCCTTCTCTAAATGACTTCACTCCGCCACGTCATCACGTCATCATGGTTTTTCATATCACTCATATGCTGACAACACCCAGCTGTTCCTTTCCTCCCCCCCTCTGACACTCAAGTTGAATCACGGATCTCGGCTTGCCTCACAGACATTGGCACTTGGATGTCCAACCACCACCTCAAACTCAACTTAGCAAAAACCGAGCTTCTCCTCTTCCCTGGCAAAGACTGTCCTGTAACCGACCTTGGAGTCACTCTTGACAACCAACTGCCCTTCACTACCCACATCGCAGCAATAGCCCGGTCCTGCAGATTTCGCCCTTTTCAACATTTGCAAAATCCGCCCGTTCCTTTCCAGACAAGCAGCTCAATTTCTCACTCAGTCACTCATCCTGTCGCGTCTGGACTACTACAATGTTCTACTGGCCGGTCTCCCTGTTTCTGTCATACACCCACTCCAACTTGCTGCAGCCCGCCTTGTGTTCAACCTACCAAAATTCGCCCACATCACCCCCCTCTTTCATGAACTTCACTGGCTTCCCATCACTGCAAGGATCAAATTCAAAACACTTGTTCTGGCCTACTCAGCAGTTCACCTCACAGCTCCACCATACCTACAACCCATGGTCAGTTTCCAGATCCCTCACCGCGCACTCCGACCCTCCACTAGCTCAGGACGCCTTGCCCCTCACCCCCTACGTGGTTTTAACAGCTCCCGATCACGACTTTTTCCCCATCTTGCACCAAAATGGTGGAACGAGAGCTCCCCTCTTCAATAAGAACGGCCGAATCACTACCCATTTTCAAAAAACAGTTAAAAACCCATCTTTTCAGACTTCATGTTGCCCCCCTGTAAACCCTCTCTAGCTCCTACAGTACGCTCTACTGTCCTATGCTCTATTGTCTGCAAATATGTTTGAATTTAAATTGCTGTTTACACATTTGTTCGCTTAAAACTGTTATTTATTTTTCTTATTGCTGTACTGTGTTATAACCTGGTTGTATGTCGCTTTGGATAAAGGCGTCTGCTAAATATCAATAAAGTAAAGTAAAGTAAAGTGAATAGCTAGTAAGCTGTGATATGCTGTTCTCCGTGGCGTCCCACCTGCGTTCTTCCTCTCCAGATCCTCCAACTTCTTCTTCTGCAGCACGGCGTTGGAGGCACTCAGCTTGGCTCTGAGAGCTGCTGCCTCCTTCCTCAGCTCCTCCACCTGCTTCTCGGTGTCGGTCACTCTGCTTCTGAGGCATGACACTTCAGAGTGTTTTTCTGGAAGCACAGAGACAAATCACAACAAAGATATAGAAGCCTGTATGTTAGCCCAGATTTGGCTAATTTCGCCGCAGTGGTGGTGCTGGGCAATTAGTGCATTTAGAGGCGTGTCCAAGTCATTGTGCTATTCTTTGCAGTGTGTATCTGCCTGTTCGCTGAACGAAAAGGTGAAATGGGCTGGATTTAGAGGTATAATAATTAGGAAAAGGTGTTATACTGCATATTTACAGTTCAACGTTCAATGTGTCCCAAATATGGATCCACAACAGTGAAATAAGGGTCCCAGTTTCGTATAATTACCTCCGCAAGCAGAGTTGGTCAGGTTACGTTTTCACCCCCGTTTGTCTGTGTCTTTATATTGATATCTAAAAATACTATGAACGGATTTGCACAAAACTTTGTAGAAAAGTAGCTTAGGTCATGGGCCAAGTTACAATTAATTAACTTTCCATGCCCACTGGCCAAAAGGGCCAATTTTGTCAATCACAAAACAGGACATGTTGGAAAAGCATACAGTAAATAGCGCTACACAGTTCAAAGTAAATAATGCTAAATAAGGAGCAACATTTTTCGACTGCCGCCATGTTTAAACAGACGAATGGGATATTAGCTTTAAGGTGACTCACTTCTAGAATTGAATGAAATTGCATTCACTTACACGGCTGCTCCAGAGTGCGTGTATTTACACATATTTTCCCACCTTAAAATCTACCAGTGCGTATAAATGTTTTCATAACACGCACTCGTGCACCTTGAAATTTGTAGCATCTTGTAGCGTCTTTCTCTCTCTCTCTCTCTCTCTCTCTCTCTCACCCTGCTCTTGTGCCACGACAGCGTGCAGCGCTGTAAATCTAAATCTGTCTCACATAGAAAGACAGGGGAAATACAAAAATAAAACGTTTTCAATTGCTTCTGAGTGCTTTAGACTTGGGCACAATCGTTTTACTTTGAAAATCCGACTGGAAGTCGTATCGTCCTCATCGCTAGTACAGCACAGGACAGTCTGCAGCCAGCCATCCATTACTGGTGTGACCCGCCGGCCAGACTCACTCGTACCGGAATCGGAGTCACAAACAGATGGAATTAAAATGTGTCAGATGGTGGTTTTGTATGCGGGAGACAAAGCTATGGCTTCAGCAGACGAGTTCTGACTAACGTTAGGTTGGCTGCAGTAGCGGAGCATACACCGGGGCAGAGGGTGCGCCCGCCCCGGGGCCCACTCGTCAGGGGGGTCCCCATCAATTTTTTTTTCTTTTTTTTTTGCAGGCCAGGCCAGGCCAGGCCACCGGGCCCGGCTGGCAACCTGTGTTTTTCTTTTTTTTCTTCAGAACAAGCTTGTCTGTAAAGTGCCTTCACTGTGGCTTTCTTGGACATAATATTACTTGGCTCAATGAGTGACAAATTGTGTTTTCGGATATAGGGGCTATCAGCTGTACAGTTGTGACTTAAAATGACTTTATTTAATAAAGGCAGTGGTGTGAGTGTGAGAGGAATTCAATCAATAGACAATAACATTGGTGTGTTTAAAATGAGATATTCCACTAAATATGGCTAAAACCGATTCAAACATGCAAAAAAAAATCTCTCAAATTTTTCTTCGCGGCCTGGCCTGGGCTTCAAAAATATATATATATATATATATTTTTTTTTATGGGGTCCCCCTAAGAGCTTCGCCCCCTCTGGGCTGATAGGGTTGCTCCGCCCCTGGTTGGCTGGCATGACAATGACTTCTTAGCGCCTAATGTTAGCATCGCTAGCGGGATGCTAGCTAACGATCAAGCAAATTCTGGGATTACTAACGTTACCCAACATGTAATTCAAGATCGCTAAAATGTGTTGTTGACAATATGACTATGCATGCACGCACTATCTGCTATCTGCTACGGTTTTTCACTGTCTGCAGTGCACAGTGAGACTATAATTTCACAGCACACTGTGGGATAGGTCACTAATCACACAGTAACGTGAACGTTTACAATCATGACCACCATTACATAATGTTAGGCAAACTACAACTGATGACTAAATAAATTGTTAATGATAATTCAATGACCTGCCCTGCAAAGCTAAAAGGGGGTAACTAATTTTTTGTCGAAAATGAGTTTTTGTCATTTTTGGAACATTGAATATCTGCTTTATCATGTGGAAAAATATCTTGAGTCAATTTTGTTGTTTTTTGGAGAAAATAGGGGGTCATATTTACAGTAACTTCCAAAAGTCCTAGAAAAGCCAAACTAGACTGAGGTAACATCAGTTACGGTTGTTTGGTTTGGTTTGACTGCACTCTGAATGCTCTGCCCTGCAACGCAAAAAGGGGGTAACTCACTCAGGTTGAGTTGAGGTATGAGTTACAGTACTGGGCAGGCCTAATGTCATGATTGTGACATCGGACCAATACCACCCCCACCCACACAGACACCCACACCACCCACATTAACTCCCAAGGTGCCAGCTCATACGGCATTAACCCCCTAACCCTTATACATTAACCCGCGAGGCACCTCATATGACATTAACCCCCGAGGCACCAGATCATACCACATTTACCCCCGAGGCTTCAGCTCGTACAACATTATCCTCAGAGACGCCAACTCATATGACATTAACCCCCGAGGCGCCAGCTCATATGACATTAACCCCCGATGCGCCAGCTCATACAAATTTAACCCCCGTGGTGCCAGCTCATACCACATTAATCCCCGAGGCACCAGCTCATACCACATTAACCCCCGAGGCACCGCGCATATGAAATGAACCCTGGAGATGCCAGCTTATACGACATTAACCCCTGAGGCGCCAGCTCATACCACATTAAACCCAGAGGCGCCCCTCATATGAAATTAACCCCAGAGGTGCCAGCTCATATGGCATTAACCCCTGAGGTGCCAGCTCATACAACATTAACCCCCGAGGCGCCAGCTCATACCACATTAACCCCAGAGGCGCCCCTCATATGAAATTAACCCCAGAGGCACCAGCTCATACAACATTAACCACTTTTTTTTTTTTTTTTTTATACCTTTATTTATACAGGGGGAGTCTCACTGAGAGCAATGCTCTCTTTTTCAGGAGTGCCCTGTTCACATTCACACACACATTCATACCTGGAAGCTGCCCAGTACAACCACAGTCTGATCTGTGGCCACTGAGCAGCTCCACTGGAGCGGTTGGGGTTTAAGGGCCTTGCTCAAGGGCACCTCAGTGGTGGTAATGAGGGAGGAGCAAGCGCTGCCATTTCACTTTCCCCACCCAGATTTATCCTGCCGGTCCCGGGGATTGAACCGACGACGTTCCGGTCACAAGCTCGCTTCTCTAACCATTGGGCCACCACTGCCCCACTGAGCTACCAGCTCATACAACATTAACCCCCGAGGCGCAAGCTCATACCACATTGACGCCAGAGGCACTGCTCATATGAAATGAACCCCAGAGGTGCCAGCTCATATGACATTAACCCCCGAGGCGCCAGCTCATATGACATTAACCCATGAGGTACCAGCTCATACAACATTAACCCCCTAGGTGCCGCTCATATGAAATTAACCCCAGATGTGCCAGCTCATACGAGATTAACCCCCGAGGAGCCAGCTCATACAACATTAACCCCCGAGGCGCCAACACAGACACACAACAACGGACCAACAAGAGTCCCACCAAACTAGGCTTGAAGGATGTGTAGCGGTCTGATAATCTAGTTATATTATATTTATACATATATTATATTAAGCGTAATTGTGCCATGAACATGAGAGTTCATGTCTATGTTATCATTATTATCATATATACTGGTTTTATATAGTGATAAGCAACCAAGTGAAAGATCAAATTGAAGTTACTGTCTTTTTGCTTGGCATCACCCCTTATTATTTTGCAGACAATGCAAAGCCAGAGTAAGGTAACTTCCAAATAAGGGTCAAAGGTCAAGTTTGAGCTAAAAAAAATTATGTAGATAAATAACTACATTAAAAAAAACAAATAATTAACACATTTCCAGTTTTCTTCCTACAATACATTTGGCTGGACAACAACAAAACTTTAAAGTCATTTTTCTCAGTTCTACACTCTGGCGAATTACCCCCTTTTGGTTTTGCAGGGCTCCTAACTTTTTCAATTTAGGAGCATAATGTAAGGTGATAATCACATCACAGACACCAAGTTCATAAATGCTGCAATACTTAAAATGCAAAGGCTTCCATCAGTGGGCCATAGGCTCAATCCTCACTGTGTTAATTCAGTTGGTGACCGTGATAGTGACTATAACATACATTTATTGACATGAAAATCTTTGAGCGTATCATTTAATAATTTGCCAATATGTATACAACATGACAAAGAAGGCAACACTTAAAATGTATTATTTAGGTGCCAAAAGGCGTGGTGAAAAATTTGGGTGCACCTAAATTATGTGCTGGTGCACCTATATTAAATTTAAAATTAAAAAGTAAGGTGCACGAGTGCACCTAGTGTAAAAAGTTAGTCTGGAGCCCTTACTAACTGCTCCGTGGAGTATATAGCCTAACGTTATGCTTGCAGAGCTGAAGAGTGGCACCTGGTAATCCATAAATTGTATTTTATTGTACCTTTGTCGATCATCAAGAAACTTGAAATGGATAAGGTTATATGTGTTTAATAGAGCTTGAAATGAAAAAGGTTAGATGTGTTTAATAGAGCTTGAACTGAATAAGGTTAGATGTGTTTAATAGAGCTTGAAATGAATAAGGTTAGATGTGTTTAATAGAGCTTGAAATGAATAAGGTTAGATGTGTTTAATAGAGTTTGAACTGAATAAGGTTAGATGTGTTTAACTCATTCTCTGCCAAAGACGTACCCGGACGTACTTTTAACAATGGCGTTCTGTGCCAAAGACGTACTCGGACGTACTTTCATGTTTTGGCTGTTTACATTACATCAGACACTTTCCCAGCCTGTGACATTGTTTCAGGTCAAACTGATAAAAGGAACCCGCTAGTTTAGTATTTATGGGTGGAGCCTGTGGTCGAAACAGAGTCCGACCCAGAGTTCTCGGATGGCGACGATGGCGAGGAAGACGCCAGCGTTTTTGTTGTTGCTCCACGACGGAGCGCCATGGCGACGAAGGCAGCCCCTTCACAGCGTTCTGATCCGTCTGACACAGATGAATCGGAGGAGGAGAAATGGGTGCCACTTGGAGAGAGCGATATCGTTCATAATTAATGATTTTGCAGTCTTTCGTTTGACAGTTATTGAAAGTTTTACGGGGGGGGGGGGCACCACAGAACAATTACGCTTAGGGCACCCAAATGGCCAGGATCGGCCCTGGCGATGACGATGGTAAAAAGTAGCCTATTTTTTGTATCGCGTTTGAGATGAAATGATCACACACACAACATTCAAGTATAATTGTCACACATTGTTTATAACTTATGCCGCCGGCATGACTCGCTTCACGTTTCCTCTTGCCAGCTCTCCCTCTCAAGGGAGAGCTCTGTCACACTCAAGGGAGGGGGAATCACATGGATACGTCAAACGCGTCAAACCGCGTCACACACCCGTCCCCAGCAACCAAGGCGAAACATGTGTCACATAAACATTTCAAAGTTTACAGCACTAACGTAGCTATTGTGTGATCTTCTGTGCTAACGTTAGTTATGAGAGGTAACGTGACAGCAGGTAACGTTACAGCACTCGTTATTCCTGTGTGTGTGTGTGTGTGTGTGTGTGTGTGTGTGTGTGTGTGTGTGTGTGTGTGTGTGTGTGTGAGAGAGAGAGAGAGTGTGTGTGAGTGTGACCACATAAGGGTTCGTTCCATTTGTTTATGCTTTTATCAAGCTAAGCTAAAAATCCACATGGCAACTGTAAAAATAAATTATTTATTTGATTTTGTGCACATATTTATCATACTTTGATAAATACTGCGGCCAAGCCTCATCTGTCAAGAAACCCCAGGGGCCAGACTCTCTCTCTCTCTCTCTCTGTAGCCGCTCACTGGGCGGGATGGACCGACACAGCTCCCTCAAATACATTCTCTTATTTTTTATTTTTTATTTATTTATTTGGGAAAACAAATACTGTATAATGTGTCTGATGTGTCACTGAGGCAAAAAATAAAAGGCTCAAAAGAGAGTTCTGCTTGAAACGTTGTCCTTCACTAAAAACCTCTTTTTCTCATATTTCTGTTCCAAGGAGGGCATTTTTAGTGAAAACAAGCTAACTTCCACTGCTAGTAACTAAACAAGGAAACATGGTAGAGTTTCAGTTTTTTACAAGGGGTAAGAAGAGAGTCTCTGCTTTATTGTGAGATATGTTGTGTAATTTTATTCCTAGCACAGAATATTCTGTGGGTCCTGGAAGATCAGGAAATATGCTCAAAATCCTGGCACTGGGAGCACACAGACCGAAATGACCCTGGCAGAGAATGAGTTAATAGAACTTGAAAAGAATACGGTTAGATTTGTTTAATAGAGTGTGCAATGAATAAGGTTAGATGTGTTTAATAGAGCTTGAAATTAATAAGGTTAGATGTGTTTAATAGAGCTTGAAATGAATAAGACTAGTTGTGTTTAATAGAGCTTGAAATGAATAAGGTTAGATGTGTTTAATAGAGCTTGAAATGAATAAGACTAGTTGTGTTTAATAGAGCTTGAAATGAATAAGGTTAGATGTGTTTAGAGCTTGAAATAAATGAATAAGACTAGTTGTGTTTAATAGAGCTTGAAATTAATAAGGTTAGATGTGTTTAATAGAGCTTGAAATAAATGAATAAGGTTAGATGTGTTTAGAGCTTGAAATGAATAAGGTTAGATGTGTTTAATAGAGCTTGAAATTAATAAGGTTAGATGTGTTTAATAGAGCTTGAAATAAATGAATAAGGTTATGTGTTTAATAGAGCTTGAAATGAATAAGGTTAGATGTGTTTAATATAGCTTGAAATGAATAAGGTTAGATGTGTTTAATAGAGCTTGAAATTAATAAGGTTAGATGTGTTTAATAGAGCTTGAAATGAATAAGACTAGTTGTGTTTAATAGAGCTTGAAATAAATGAATAAGGTTAGATGTTTAATAGAGCTTGAAATGAATAAGGTTAGATGTGTTTAATAGAGCTTGAAATGAATAAGGTTAGATGTGTTTAGAGCTTGAAATGAATAAGGTTAGATGTGTTTAATAGAGCTTGAAATGAATAAGGTTCCCAGCAGCACACTCTCCAAGTTTGAAGTCGATCAGATGAATGGTTATCGAGATAAACGGCTTTTTGTGTTGCCAGCAAGTGGCGCTATGCCAAATTGCACGGAATTCAGCTCCCTGCACTCTGTTGAGTCCCCCTAAGCGCACTCCCTGAGTTTTAAGTTTTAAGTCGATCAGATGAATGGATGAGATAAAGCGCTTTTTGTGTTGCCAGTAGGTGGCGCTATGGCAAATTGCACGGAATTCAGCTCCCTGCACTCCCTTGAGTCCCCCTAAGCGCACTCCCCAAAGTGGAAGTCGATCGGACGAACAGTTCTTGAGATAAACAGCATTTTTTATGTTGCCAGTAGGTGGCGCTATGCAGAATTGTATGAAAGCAGGGCACTGCACTGCACAATAGGGCACACTCCCAAAGTTTGAAGTCGATCCGACCAACGGTTCTCGATGGCATGCAGCAGATGATACTCATCCATAAGCAGTGGTGGAAATGGCCAGGTTTTACTCTGGGAACCCTACTTACACAGGATGGGGGTTCCCGGAAGTGGCGTGGCCCTAGAGCACGGATACTCAACTTGCTTTGCCTGCGGGCCACTTTTGCAAAATGACAGGAGGCAAGGGGCCAGTCAATGAACATTAATATAATTTTTTCTGTAGCAGATTGTAGGATTTTGGGGTGTCAGCCGGAGTTTAGTCTCAGATTATTTTGCATAGTTAAAGGACGGCTTTACCGTGGGGAATATGAATATATATTAAATCTCACGCCCCTAAGGTTTTCGAATCCGTTGAAATTTTTGAAATTGGAGCTTCACTGCCTGACCTATCAAGCATCTCTCACATTATTTGCATGACCCTCTGACGCAAAACGCGTCGGGGCGTCATGCTCCGCCTTGCGGAAGTCGTGCACCTATGAACTACAACTGTTGTGAGCCATGGTCCCGCCTCTAGAGGTCCTCCACGCCCCTTCAGAGGTCTGAAGAAAAACAAAAAGGCAGCCATCTTTTTCGACCACCTAGCCTGCTGTAGCTAGGTTAGCTTTCCATAGCTCCTTGCAAAGAGACGATTTTCTCGGGAACGGAAGCACGGACAGACACGTGACTGGCGGCATTGGAAAGCTTGTCAAATTTTACATCTAGTAGTAGGTGGGTTGAAGTAACGAAATCAACGCTGAGCAATGTACCCGTTTTTACACATTTTTACAGAAAATAGTTACAACATCAGATGCGCGTAACTCCTACGAAAATGCCTTAAAATGCATGAATTTTTTTTTATGAAGACATCTCCCGACATATATACTTCAGTTTAAATTTGGTGCAATTTGGAGGCAATTTATTTTCGATTTATTTTCGATTTATTTCTTCTTCTCTCCATGTAATATTGTCGAAGCCTTCTTCTTCTTCTTCTTTGAGTTTTATGGCGGTTGGCAAACATATATGTGCATTACCGCCACCTACTGGAGTTTGATATCTGCCAAACGCCTGAGGGGTGGGCATGGAAACGAAGGCCACGCGAGCCCAGTGCATTGTGGGAAATGTAGTATTTCGAGTCCCCGCACCCGCACCTCCCCCCCACCACCCCCCCCCCCCCCCCCCCCACACACAGAGTGGATTTCTGGTGATATCTCAGGCTGTAAACAACCAATTTCAAAAAATTCAACGGATTTGAAAACCTTAGGGGCGTGAGATTTAATATATATTCATATCCCCCACGGAAAAGCCGGCCTTTAATACATATACTGTAAGTGCCTGGGTGGCGAGCAGACAGGCATATTTGACAATTTAGCTGGAGCTCAGTCAAATTTTATTTGACCTTAGTTTTCATTGTGAATTAGCAAATTGTCGGGGGGCCACTCTGCACCCTATCGCGGGCCGCATCTGGCCCCCGGGCTGCAAGTTGAGTATCATTGCCCTAGAGGATATTATTTCCGAATGCATGACTCATTATAGCCTACCATTATAGCCACATGAAAATCTCTTAGAAATCTCACTTAACTAAGATCACTGAGCTCTACTGATTATTTCCCCTTCACATGAATATTAATGCTGCTTAGGGCTTGAAGGAGCAGAACTGAAGACAAATATTCAAATATCGAACATGTTTCGCATGCGAATCGCACGGAAACAGGGCACTGCACTCCATCAGGTCGCCATCAGCGCACTCCCCGAGTTTCATGTCGATCCGACCAACGGTTCTCGGGAGGACAGAGAGAGAGAGAGAGAGAGAGAGACAGAGAGATAGACAGACGCTATCGTCATTATAGTATAGATAGATAGATAGATAGATAGATAGATAGATACAACAATACTGGTGTTGACAGTGTTGACAGTAATAGAGGACATATCATTCAAAACAATAAGCATTTTGCTCAGCATTGTGCCAGCACGCAGCGCTGTTCCAAAACGTGTCAATGTGTGTTGTTGCCTGGGAAACGCACGTTGGCATCGCATCCCATAATAGTATGATGATACTTGGGATGCCATTGCGAACATATATGCGAACAGGTTAGCTAAAAGTTTAGCGTCGTCAGCAAGGGCCCCCACTGGGTACGTTTCGAAATCCCTCCAGGCCTGAAAAAATGTCTAGGGGAAACACTGCGATACTCTGAAAATGTGGTTAAAATGTGCGATACCCAGTTACTGACCCATCTCACCCTGACGTACACCCCTGCTACAGAGCACTGCACCAAAACCACCAGACACAAAAACAGTTTCTACCCACAAGCCATCACTCTGATCAACACTTAAACCAGACACTTTTAACACTTAGCTGAAACACTGGAAAACACTGGAACCAGTTTAATTTTTGAAACTTTACCAGTTTAAACACTCAAAACCAGGAACAGTGATATCCCTGCACAGCCACCTGTAGCACCTACCCCCATATACACCCACCCCACGTACGCAAGCATGCGTGTGTGCGCACGCACGGATGCACACACACACACACACACACACACACACACACACACACACACATACACACACACACACACACACACACACACACACACACAATTTGGATGTACGCTTAAGTGGAAAACATGCTTGTGCGTCAGCCTCAACTTCCCAAGCAAAATGAGTAAGTTGTGTGGTTTCACTAGGATTTCAATGACTAGAAGTTAGCCCAAGGAGAGAATGTAGTGAATACTTGCGCTTTTCGCGTCAGCTGTGTCAAGTCACATTTTCGTGCAGCTGCACACCAGCTACGCAGGCTCGCAAGCCGTGGTACAGCCTCACATCACATTCACATACACAATCATACCTGGAAGCTACCCAGTACAACCACAGTCTGATCTGCTACCCACTCAGCAGCTCCACTGGAGCGGTTGGGGTTAAGGGCCTTGCTCAAGGGCACCTCAGTGGTTAAAATGAGGGATGAGCAAGTGCTGCCTTTTCACTTTCCCCACCCAGGTTTATCCTGCCAGTCCGGGGATGGTCACAAGTTTGCTCGCTTCTCTAACTGTTGGGCCACCACTTCTACGTTGATTTTTACAATATCAAGTGTGAGATTATCAGGGATGTCACATACACTGATCATGGCATGAACGTGACCAAAATGAATAGCTTCAGCACTAGTCAATTTGACACGAAACACAACAAAATAAAGTCCCGATTTTGGGGGAAACATTATAATAAAGTTTCTCAAGCCAGGTACTGCAATAGTTTTTCAGTAGTGGTACTCCACACAGTACTAGCTGTGGTTCCTCAGGGCATCCCACCTGTGTTCTCTTTCTCCAGATGCTCCACCTTCTTCTTCTGCTCCTCCACCTCCCTCTCGGTGTCGCTCACTCTCTCTCTGAGGGACACCACTGCAGAGTCTTGAGCTGGAAGCACAGAGACAAATCATAACAAACATTTGTGTGTGTGTGTGTGTGTGTGTGTGTGTGTGTGTGTGTGTGTGTGTGTGTGTGTGTGTGTGTGTGTGTGTGTGTGTTGTCTTCTTCCAGTATGGCTGAAAACATCCTGCCACATGAAGGAACCAGCAAACCTCAATTTCATAGCATACATGTTAATTAACATCTTCATCAACCATTTACTAATATTCGGTAGTACCTTAATTAACATGTAAACCCTTAATAAATGTTAACAAGAGACAAGCAAGTTGCAAGTCTCAAGCCTCCTCCAGCCTAGCAAACTGCACTGCATAATTCAACACTTGGGCCATCTGTAAATACTCCAACTCTCAGGCGTCCCACCTGCGTTCTCCCTCTCCAGATCCTCTGCCTTCTCCTTCTGCAGCTGCAGCTTGGCTCCAAGACATGCTGCCCTCTCCTCTGCCTCTGTCACTCTGTGGTCCAACACTGAACACAACAAGAAGCTTTCTTCAAATACAAATTAACATCAATGTAATTATTGCCGAACGCGAACAGAACCATTTGTATAAAATACTGTATGTAAAAGAAGGTATAGCTAATTCGATCAAATGTCATCTGGGGGGGGATACAGCATAGTATCGCAATATTCTGTGTGGCTATATTATATCGATACACACAGCCAAGTATCACAATATTTTATTATATAAATTTTCAGGTGCATCATGCATGCAACATTTATGACTTTTATGACTATTAAATAAACATGCAAAATTATTGAAGTGAGATAAAGTGAAGAGATAAAAAGAGACAAAGTTGTATTTTATTTCATTTTATTTATTGATTGATTGATTGATTGATTTATCATTTGCAGTTCAAAAAAAGGTAATAAATAAATATTATAATTTATATATCCCAATATGAGAGGGAGCAAGTGGACTTTGTCTCTCTGTTTAAATTTCTGTCTCACTGATGATGTCATTGCACAAATGTCATAGGCATTGTGACCAGGGTTGGGTAGGTTACTTTTAAATAGGAATCCCTTAAAGTTACTTGTTACTTGTTAAAAATTGTACTTAGTAACGTAATCCGATTACCACTATTTAAAAGTAAAGTAGGGATTACTTTCAGTTACTTTTGGATTACTTTTTTTTTTTAATCCATGAATGTCCCATTGAGATACAAGATCTCTTCTTCCAGGGAGTCCTGGTCAAGAGTCCTGGCTAAAACCCTTATTTAACTAGATGAAGCATGTTTTACCATTGATACCAGATAAGAATGTTTATACCAACATGAAGTTAAGGAGAATACAACAAGAGTTATTTTTAAGACCACTTTAATTTACGTTATGGGTATTTTTCATGATGTGGAGTGGAAGACGCAGCTTGTTGCTTTAATCTTGAAACACGACGTGAAACACTAAGTGAAAGTAAAAACCTCTCGCGTAGACTAGAGCAGCGTTTGTCAGCAACCGTTGATAATTACAGTACGGGTCCGAGGGATTTGAAACAAAGCATTCTGGGCACAGGTCGTGACATCAATCTGTACCAGATGGCCGATGTCTATTTGGAGATTTTTAAGGAAGGGTAGGCTACTGTGGCTAACAATAGGCTAATTGTCTGACCTGGTGGTCGCGTTTGTGGTGTTGCGGTCTTTTTGTCAATATTATACAGTAAATATGGTTTCTTGCAATGTAGTTGGTTGTATTAACCGTACCTCAAAGAAAGGTGGTTTCCACTTTAACGTTTTACCATGGACTGTATAGGGGAGAGTGGGGTGAGTTGTGCCAGGGGGGAAGTTGTGCCACCCCTTGTATCTAGAAAACCATAGAAGAAATTGGTCATGTGACCACACATTTTTGAAGAGGCATCCATTTTACTCACTCTGGAAAGAAGGGAGGCAGATGGCACAAGAGCTAAGCACATTTAAGTTCATAAAACTGTTTTTGCCTCTCAAAGTAAAATTTTTATGATCAAGGTTTATTGATTGTTGTGTCTGAACAATTATAGACAAGCTTGAAAACATTTCACACATGTGTTAGTGTTTTAGTAAGCTACAATATGAGGCTATACTGTTAGCATGATGTTAGCTCCAAACCAGCTATATGATACAAGTTTGTTAAAATGGTGGGGATGGGGTGATTTGTGCCAAAAGGCCTGGGTTAAGTTGTGCCAGTTGCAGTTGATTTAGTGAAATTTTATTTCATTTTGTTCTTAAATGTTTAAATAGACCTTGTTGAAGAATATTGCAGTATTGGCAAGTGTAGCCTGGCTCTGTGATAGTTGATTTTGTTCATTTTGAACATAATTTTTATTTCTGAAAATGTTAAATATGTAGGTCAACTGCTGCTACCGTTTAGCCTTGTTTAACCCTGTTATAGTACACTGGACTTTAGGGTTATCTTTATTTTGTCTTGCTTTGATATAGCAAAGTATACAATGTATGCTTCAGGGAATGACGTGAAAAAGTGACATAATGGGGTGGTTTACATTGATTCACGTTAATGTTTCACATCAGTAGCTAATATCTGGCCATAATTCTGCAATTGCCCACTATATGCTTAGTACATTATAATAGCGATAATATCAATATCAGATCAATCTTTGGTTAAACTTTTATTGTAGTTTCGTGTTAATTTAGCCTACCTCAACGTAACGTGAATGAGGAACGACGACTCTTCACCTCCTCACGGGCCCGACCAGAGCAAGGAGAACAGAAGTGGATGGCCTGTTAGCTAGCTTGCTAGCAGTCTGACCTAGCTTCAGTTAGCTTGAAGAGAACTGGCGTGTGACAAACAGGCCCACTGCCGTGGGCGTGTTTGCACTGGTGTATGCATGTTTGTCACCGCGTAAGATCACCCTCATAGGTTAGGCTAATCGGTGCTCATCTCACGCTCCACCCTCTCAACCCCCACCTTCGCACTAAAACCAAAATGGCAACATCCAGCTCGTTTATGACTTGAACTCAATTCAGAAGAAGAAATTCAATGGGGTAACGACGTCCATTATTTTTACAGTCTATGCTAAACACTGGCAGGTGATACGGTTTGATAGAGCCTACGGTTCTATCGTGACTTAAAGCCCTCCTCTGGTCTATTTTGTCATTTTTAATCTTTCATGTGTTACTGTGTTTTTTCCATGGTGTGCTGATTAGCAGAGTTCCGTGTATTTTGTTGACAAATAACCTTACTTTGGGCTCAAAGTCCTAAAACTAAGCTTTTGGTAAAAACGGGTGATAACGTCAGACATTATGTTGTCTAACGAGGGATGCCATAGACAAATACAATATTTACAGTAAATATGATCTTCCGTTAGCTAGCTCTTAGCCGTTAGGTTAGCCACTACGTTTGCTAACTAAGTGCTCCCCAGGCTCAAAATGCCGCGATAGTAACTTTTAACCAGTTTGAATGGTGCTCTTTCCATAAAGTCCATCAGCTTTGATATTTGTTGGCCTGGTTCGTTGACAATAAGCGATATTTTGGCTTCTAAAAAATGTTTTCACTGAGATATGACTGAACCAGTATGGCTGCTTCTGTTTTATCACAGACAAAGAGTATACTGAAGACCAGAGGAGACGCTCTTCTGCTTCAGTGGAACAAAGTGTCTTCGGTTTTTATCAATGTAAGCTTTTTGGCACAAATGGTGACGTGTGTTGTTACAGCGCGTGCATTATTATAATACGTTTTCATCGAACATCAACGTGAAACAGGTAGGAAAAACTGAGTGGAAGGGGGCTTTAAAGATGCAGGCCTCTATCTTCCCAAAAGCGCTAATTTAGCGTTTGCGCTCGTTTAACGCGTGTGCAATGCAAATTGGGGACGGACACAGGCGCATGCCTGTGATAATTGTACTGGGCATTGGCTGCCACAAGCCAAAGCAGGCGTTTCAGTGCTAAAATGTGGGATAGATGGCATTACCCTATCGTCAGCAGCGCGCGATTACTTTGCGCTAAGAGCTTTGAAAAGGACCTTTTACGCGCAAATACCTCGGGCTCTCGGAGCGCACCCGTAATCTCCGTGCAGCGCAGTGCAAAGTAGAATTCCTTTTGGAGATGTCATTACTGTAACACCCAGGCCACAGTGTGGCCTGTCTCTAGAATGAGTGTCAGTGAGGGCGCGCCAGGCTGCAGCAGAGGAACGAGGTGAAGTGCTGAAACGGCCAGGGCGCGCGGAGGCCAAGCCGTTGCTGTCCATGGTGCTGGACAGTCTTCCCGCGTTGAGCGGCGCAGCGGGAGAAAGCGGCCTATTAGAAAACAGTGACATCAGCTCTTACTAATTCTGTGATTGTCTGCACCTGGTTGGCCGCCTATATAACCCTCTCTGCTTTCAGACCCCGTTGCTGATCGTTGTTTCACTGCTGCTGTGTCACCGCCTGTTCCTGTCCGAGTGCTCCTGTGAACCGTTCTGGACTAAACCCTACCTTCTGGGAAACCGGGCTCCAAGCCTCTGGGCTGAACTTGCTTGCTTCTGACTTAAGTTTATTGTCGGTCATCCGACCCTGTTTAAGTAGTTTCTCAGTTCCTTGTTTTCTTTGTGAATTCTTGAAAATCAGTAAAAGATTTAAAACTGATTATTGACTTTGTCGTCTCTGCTCATGGGTCCAATACCACAGCATTACAGTACGATCAGCCTAAAAAGAAATGGACCCAGCAGAGAAACGCCTGTTTGCAGCAAAAGTAGCTGCCTTCGACCGGACAGTGGCTCAGCTCATGGCCTCTCCTCACCATCTTCAAACATCATGTATGGAGGACATTACAGCCCAGCAGTACTGGTTTAAGGAGAGGCCGTGGGTGAGTCACTTTATTCCCCACCTGGATGTGATACGTGCTAGGCTGGATGAGTATCTGCACCCCCAACCCAAGCCTCTGTCTCAGCCCAGTGTCAAGGCCAACCATGCCAGTAAAGAAAAAAGAATTACTCTTCTTCAGTTTTTGGCTCAAGAGGCAGCCCTGTATGCTGAACGCCAGCAAGCTAGCACTCGGCTATGTAGGGTCCAGCACAATAGCTCCCAGCTAGCTAGCCCCCAGCTAGGCTCACATAGTCCGTCCCCCCGTCGACGCCGGCGGGCTTCCAGCGGCTGGCACTGTGGGACTGGCCTCCACCAAAATAGCTTCCTGCTAGCTAGCCCTCAGCTAGCTAGTCTCCAGCCAGCTAGCTCTCAGCTGAGTAGCTTTCCTCAGGTTAAATCTAGCCCTACTTCACTGCCCAGTGCTACAGAGCCTCCACTGCCCAGTGCTACAGAGCCTTCACTGCCTAGTGTTAAAGAGTCTTCACTGCCTAGTGCAATAGAATCTCCACTGCCCAGTGCTACAAAGCCTTCACTGCCTAGTGTTAAAGAGTCTTCACTGCCTAGTGCAATAGAATCTCCACTGCCCAGTGCTACAAAGCCTTCACTGCCTAGTGTTAAAGAGTCTTCACTGCCTAGTGCAATAGAATCTCCACTGCCCAGTGCTACAGAGCCTTCACTGCCTAGTGTTAAAGAGTCTTCACTGCCTAGTGCAATAGAATCTCCACTGCCCAGTGCTACAAAGCCTTCACTGCCTAGTGTTAAAGAGTCTTCACTGCCTAGTGCAATAGAATCTCCACTGCCCAGTGCTACAGAGCCTTCACTGCCTAGTGTTAAAGAGTCTTCACTGCCTAGTGCAATAGAATCTCCACTGCCCAGTGTTATAGAGCCTTCACTGCCTAGTGTTACAGAGTATTCACTGCCTAGTGCTGTAGAGCCTTCACTGCCTAGTGCTGTAGAACCTTCACTACCTAGTGTTACCAAGCCTTCACTGCCCAGGGTTATAGAGCACTCACTGCCCAGTGCTACGGAGCCTCCAGTCTCTGTTCCCCATGGTCTGATGGTTCTGGTGCGGCCTGTTCCTGTGCTGCGGGAGCCACCGGTTGCTGCGCCCCGCAGACTTCCGGTGCCACGGGAGCCACCGGTTGCTGCGCCCCGCAGACTTCCGGTGCCATGGGAGCCACCGGTTGCTGCGCCCCGTAGACTTCCGGTGCCACGGGAGCCACCGGTTGCTGCGCCCCGCAGACTTCCGGTGCCACGGGAGCCACCGATTCCTGCGCCCCGCAGACTTCCTGTGCTACGGGAGCCACCTGTTCCTACACCCCGTAAGCTTCCTGTGGTGCAGGAACTTCCTGTGCTGGGTGTGCCACTGGTCCCGATGTCTCGCAGGTACTCTGGTCTTGTGTCTCCTAGCTCCAGCCCTGGTCTTCCGCCTCCTGACTCCGGTCCTGGTCCTCCGTCTCCTGGCTCCGGTCCTGGTGTTTCGCCTCCTGGCTCCGGTCCTGGCGTCCCGCCTCCTGGCTCCGGTCCTGGCGTCCCGCCTCCTGGCTCCGGTCCTGGTGTTTCGCCTCCTGGCTCCGGTCCTGGCGTCCCGCCTCCTGGCTCCGGTCCTGGTGTTTCGCCTCCTGGCTCTGGTCCTGGCGTCCCGCCTCCTGGCTCCGGTCCGGGCGTCCCGCCTCCTGGCTCCGGTCCGGGTGTTCCGCCTCCTGGCTCCGGTCCTGGTGTTTCGCCTCCTGGCTCCGGTCCTGGCGTCCCGCCTCCTGGCTCCGGTCCTGGTGTTTCGCCTCCTGGCTCTGGTCCTGGCGTCCCGCCTCCTGGCTCCGGTCCGGGTGTTCCGCCTCCTGGCTCCAGTCCTGGTCTTCCTCTGGGGTCTGGTTTTCCGGGCCGTCCCCCTGACCTTCTCTGTCTGCCTGGCAGTCCGCCTGGCCGTCAGCCAGACCTGCTCCGCCAGTTGGGCCAGTCCCCAGGTCGTCCACCTGAGGTCGTCGGCTCCGCCCTTTCTTCACCCGGGTCTCTGGTTCTTGTGTCCCGCCTCCGGGTCCCCCTCCACCCACCCTGCTCAGTGTTTCAGGGGAACGTCTGGAAGCCGTTCCTAAGGAGGGGGCAGTGTAACACCCAGGCCACAGTGTGGCCTGTCTCTAGAATGAGTGTCAGTGAGGGCGCGCCAGGCTGCAGCAGAGGAACGAGGTGAAGTGCTGAAACGGCCAGGGCGCGCGGAGGCCAAGCCGTTGCTGTCCATGGTGCTGGACAGTCTTCCCGCGTTGAGCGGCGCAGCGGGAGAAAGCGGCCTATTAGAAAACAGTGACATCAGCTCTTACTAATTCTGTGATTGTCTGCACCTGGTTGGCCGCCTATATAACCCTCTCTGCTTTCAGACCCCGTTGCTGATCGTTGTTTCACTGCTGCTGTGTCACCGCCTGTTCCTGTCCGAGTGCTCCTGTGAACCGTTCTGGACTAAACCCTACCTTCTGGGAAACCGGGCTCCAAGCCTCTGGGCTGAACTTGCTTGCTTCTGACTTAAGTTTATTGTCGGTCATCCGACCCTGTTTAAGTAGTTTCTCAGTTCCTTGTTTTCTTTGTGAATTCTTGAAAATCAGTAAAAGATTTAAAACTGATTATTGACTTTGTCGTCTCTGCTCATGGGTCCAATACCACAGCATTACAATTACGCACAGCCTAGACCAGAGGTTCTCAAATGTTTTTCAGCCAAGGACCCCTTAGGGCCTGTGTCCACCTAGCGTCTTTTCCTCAGGTCCAGCATATTTTTTCAGTTGTTTCCAATGGGGGGAGAGCATATGCGAGCGCACACGGACGTCTAGACAAAGTGCGCTGCACCCAGCGTCTATTTTCAGAGCGGTCCAGCGTTTTTGTGCGCCGGCTCCCCCAGCTGAGAATAATTTAACTTTTCAGAAAGACGCTGGTGTCGGGTGCTCCTTTTCTGGCAACTAATCATATGGAGAAACTATCGCAACAGAGACAGAAAGGCTCAATTGTGGGAGCAGATTGGCTAGACACTGAATATTTCTGGTGAGTGTTGTGCTTACTGCTTTTAATAGCGTAGCCTACCTGTGTTGTTAGCTTGCTAGCTGTCAGCTATCAAGCTCCTACCGCACTGAACTAACGTTGCTTCCTTGTATATTGTGCGCTGGGATCAGCGCTCCCCAGCGCACTCCCAGCATTTAACGTCGGAAAAAGACGCTAGGTGGACACAGGCCCTTACAAGATAGAAAATATACCGGGGACCCCCTCATTCTGATTTGTGATTTTGGGCTAAGCTTAATTGTTTCCACGGTAACGTGCTTGACTTTTAAATTGATAGGTTTGTTAGATTAGAATGTAATCCATGAACCATTTTAGATTTAAAGCATAAAATATTCCTGTTGAACTATGAAGCTTTTGTAAAAAAAAGATATATATTTCTTTTTTCCTGAAAACTTTTTGCGGACCCCCTTGCAAAGTGCCACGGATGCCTGGGGGTCCCCGGACCCCCATTTGAGAACCACTGGCCTAGACATCAAATGATGCTGCAGTGAGGCAATAAACTATAACTTAAACTTTTATCACATCGCAAATAGGGAAATTAATTGAGAAAACTTGTTGGACAATGGACATAGGCTATTTACCTTCATAACCACCCGGACAAGGCCGGATTAACCATATGGGCAACCTGGGCAGGTGCCCAGGGGCCCTCGGTGTGAAGGGGCCCTCCAAAAAAAAAAAAAAAAATTTGGTCGGGCTCATGTTGGGCTCCACAGAACTATGACACAAATCTAAGACCAATCAGGACAAAATAAAAATTGTTTCCAAGAAGATTCAGTCTGATGATTTAGTGTCATTGGATGCCCGTGCGGCAAGTGGTGACCAGGGGCGCGGGAAGTGGGGGTGCTTGTGGTGCTGCAGCACCCTCTGCTGTTTTGTGTTGGAAATGTAATGTCAATTAAAAAAAATATATATATATATGATTAAAATGTGTTTTATATGTTTTATACTGCGATATTTAGGGTTTAGTTGAAGACTATGAGCAAAGCAAAGAGGGTGATGTTATTTTTGAGGTTTGGTTTATAATAATAAGATAATAAAATATAAGACTAAATAATTTCAGTGTTTCTGCCTCTGTTGCTGTCTGTTGTAGTGTAAAACGACCTAAAGGGAGAGCAGGTGGTGAAAAGTGAGTGCACTGGCGATTATACATTGGTGCACCGGATGCACGTGCAACCCCTAGTGGCCAGATTATTTTTTTATTTTATTTCTACATAATAAACTATTCTGAACAGAAGCCATGAATCCCATATCAGCAACCTGTCTGTTCTGTTTTATTGTAGCCTACACACTTTAGTCACATGTGTTGCTTAGGCTATTTACATAGCCTGGGAGTTGGGACAGTAGACCCTTCTCACGGGGTCTTTTTTGTCGAAAAGGCAGGGTTAACACAGATGCAAGCAAAACACTAATGAGGGCTGCAAACTTCCATGATTGGAATTTGGAAACCCTCATTAGTGTTTTGCTTGCACCTGTGTTTATTAGACAATTATTTTTTCATCATTGTAAAGCCACAGCACAGTGAAGAGGATATTAACGTGAAGATTAGCCTCTTCATTTTGCTCTCAGAGTGCATCAGATTCATGCATTTTACTTTAAAATGTACAAAATTTCTTTGTCCAGGGGGGCTCAGCCCCCCCTACAAACCCCCCAGTCAGACTAAAATTATTTTTATCCTGCTGGTGCTACCCCTGTTTGCAAAGCGTAGAATCGCCTATGAGTGAGTGAGAAACTGAATCTCAGAAACTGAATAATGACATATAATCCTAATGTTAATTTAAAATTAGATATTCCTCTAAATATGGCTAAAAAACATCCAAACGTCCAAAAAAAGTAAATTTTTCACAGTCCCTTCCTTGCAGCACCCCCTACTTAAAAACAGTTCCAGTGTCCCTGGTGGTGACTGGTCAGCCATTCATTTTTCCATATACATTATGTAAAATGCTTATAAAAAAATGGGACGATGGGTAGGGGTGCCCCTGGGAGCTTCAGTGCCCAGGGGCCCCTGGGGGTGTTAATCTGGCTCTGCACCCGGAGCGTCATTGGCACCACAGACGATCTGTCAATAAGCCCTGTCTGTCCTTGCAGGAGTCTATTATGCATGGATAGAACTACAGCATATTGCATGCCTCGGCGAGGCAGCCTCGCGCAAACAGCCATTGCGAGACGGGAATCTGAATGGTTTTGATTGACGTAATGCCCAGCCTGGTCACGCCTGTGAATAATTCTGGTAGTTAAGACCGCCCAAATCCCGTTTGCACAGGCATTTTGGGGCGCAGATGATTTTGGCATGGCTCTAATTTGCGCTTGCGACAGGTGCCGTGAACCTTTCCGCATCCCGGCCGAGAATTGCATCCCCAACATATTTCGGGGCTGTTTTAACTTAGAAATCAGGGAGGTCATGTCTACCTGACAATTATATCACTTTTAAACAGTTACATTTCTGTATAAAACATTACAAGTAGGCCTATATGCTCCCGCTTTTTTTTCTCTGCTGGGCGGGGGAGCAAAACTCGGTAGGCTACGTGCACATCTACAATGGCAAAATCGCTTTTCCGCTAGTCTGGGCACCTTCCACCCCGCTTTTTGTCATGGGGCGTAAACCACGGAACCAGAATGAACACCGGAAGGCAGTGCGCCAAAAAACATCTGTGTTGCTGTTAGCTTGATGTCTCTTCCCTCGATTAATTGTCTGATGCAAAGCTTCTGTATTGGCTTAAAAGACGTGAGATTGTGAATCCGCAATGTTTCTAAAAGAACTTCGGTACGTCCATCTTTTGTTTTGTTGTTTGCCGTTCTGATACTTGGGTCAAATTGTCAAGTTAACGTGAAAGTTGACGAGCTAGAAACGCTGCCATCCGGTCTAGGGCGGGCTCTAGGCCGGAACCAGTAGGGTGACAAAATCAATTGTGGGCGGGAGCCAGGCTCTTTCTCGCCGAGAAGAGCCTGGTGACGCGAGGTTACTTTTCCGCTGTGTCGCAGCGTTTTGTGGGCGTGGAAACCAGCTTCCAGCTTGGAGCTGTAGCCTGTAGAAACGTTGTACACAGGAGGGTGGGGGGAGGAAATGTATAGGAAGAGCTGTCATTGGGTAGCTTCAACGAAAGGTCCCGCCCTAGTCCCGCCCCGCGAGCGTGAAGCCACTCGGAGACAAGCCGCCTCTAGTCTGTGACTGTGAAATGCTGTGGGAGGTCTGGATCTTATTCGTTAACGTTAGTTATGTTAGAGAAAGAGAGTAAACAGCTGGCCTTGCAGACATCCTGTATCCACTGAACTCATTTGGAAAGAAATGGTGAGTTTTACCAAACTGTTCATTTAGTGTTTTTTGCCCGTTTTAATTACTAAGCCAGTTTGTTTTGGAGAGGAGGGACTCTAGTAGCCTATAATTCGGCGTGGGGTAGAAGCCTTGTGAACGATGAACAAGGATTAATCCAAAACTTTATGAATGTAGAGTTTGTTTACTATGCGATTTAAGTGAAATTGAAAACGAGACACATTTTTTGTTCTGCACCGCATAGGGAAGTGCTCTTTAGTAAAATGTCCTCTGCTTTTGCAACTGACAGGGAAAATTTAAATCACATTAGCCTTTATTTGGACAATCACTAGTTATTAATAATATATTCATATAACATACACTTTCATTTAAGTGACACATAGTTAGGCTAATACACAGAGTTATTGTGCATACACAGACAGACAGGCACCATATTACTATCTCACAGGCAGCCCTGTCATGGTGCTCTTTGCAGGGCCAGAAGAATGCTAGGTCATCTGCAGAAAGCTAGGTTGTCTACAGAATCCCTGCCATTATGTCAACATCATGTCTGCGGCATTCTGCAGACATGATGTTGACATAGGTTCCATGTCGCTGTTCCGACCTCTCTCTATTCCGACCTCATGTTGTTCCGACCTCCCGCTAGTCCGACCTATACCCTCGACCACCCAATATTGCACAGACAGGCCGCATCTCTCCTCCACTCAAGAACATCATTTCCCAGCTGTCGCTGTCCATCAGCAGGAGTGCTGAAATGTAGATCAATTATTTTCGGCTGCGTGCATCCAAGCACCGATAGCCGCTAATGGTGACATGAACAGATTCGTTGAGAATTCACGGTAAATGTAGAAGAGCTAGAGAGAGAACTATGTACAGGACTGAAAGACTGCCTCATCCCACCTGCACACAGACCCCCGAGCAGGGATTCCGCTAGCATTTTTTCTGGCCGGCCAATTGACTAGCGACATTCCAGAATTCTGGCTTTATAGAATATTTATCGGCCCAGTCAAAATGTAGCCTATTGAAAAAAGATAGATTAATCATTTCTTAAATAGCTACATATTGTATAATTTTTTAGCAAACGAAATCTTAATTTTAAATCATTTTTTGATTTCCAAATAATTTTCTAACTATTCACTGCGGGAGCGAGCTGCAGGCACACTGCTCTTTATTTAATTAATTAATTCAGTTCGGGTTTGCAGACCCACTAAGATTAAACAATAAAACACAAAAAACAAAAGCTATTATCCAATCGTCCAACAAACGTATTTTATTATAGTGAATGAACTCCTCACAAACTTTGAGAACTGAGTTTGTCATATATTCCCGTTTAATGATGCCTATAAAGAAAGACACTGGCGGGCCTATAGGCTATTAAATGTCTCTTTGCATCCAAGAACGTGAAGTTAAATAACTTGAAAGATAATCTAAATTAAGAAGTTGCCTACCTGCAACAAGCCAGAGATGAGACGTGCAGTCAGTCAAACTTTATAGCCTGCAGTGTTATGTAGGCTATTGTCTATTCATTCATCTTCCTTTTACAATGGTTTTATTTTCTTGTCATTTAGTTAATTAGTTAATTTTGTTTAATTTCTATTCATTTATTATTTTATTTCGATCCCCGTCAGTTTCATCGTCACCTCCATAATATTGCTAAAATCAGACACGGCCTCTCCCCCTGCTGCTGAGTCTGACATGCACGCAGAAACAGGGCCTAGAGGCGCTGGAAGGGGCTACGGGAGTGGAGCTGGCCATGGTGCGACCCGCGCGGAGGCTGTCCCGTCGCTGTCTGAGGTGCTGATCTGCCTTCTCTCTCTCCACTCCACAGCTGTCCACGTAATCTAACATTATGCCTCCACTCGTAGGCTATAAAGGCACATTCAGCTCGAGCACATTTTGCGCACAGAATCAGGGCCGATTTTACACTTCATGGGCCCTGGGGCTATTCATCTCTGCAGGGCCCCCCCTCAAGCGGAAGGGAGTACAGTCCCTCAAAAAAATTTCACTCAAATTTTTTCCGGCGGGGCAATTATTGCACAAATCAATCAAGCAGTATTCAAGTCTGTTCGTACCTGAAATGTCTTCTTCCTGACTTTTGCCGTGGCAAAGCGTTTGACTAGAGTGGTGAAGTCCAATGTTCTAACAATGTCACTTTCCAATGACATCAATGTCAAGTCAAAAATGTAAGCCCGTTGGTAAAATCGGCCCTGCACAGAATGCCCCGCAATTTGAAGATCAATACACATAACATGTAGACATTAGGTTGAATCCAAATGCAACATGCAGACAAGAACATGCAGCAATATACAGACTATCTACACAAAGGAAAACGTGCAATCTTGTCTGGATTTGCTGCCATTTAGTAGGCTATGATTGATGTAAACCGAACGTGTGCGTAATAAGATCTCCGTGCCATGGAGAGGTGCATATACGCACTTGCGCTGTGTATGAGTTCGGCAGGGTGCTGTCTAGTGACTGTTGTCAACATAAACAACATCGGGTTTGGGGATGCAGGCAAAGGCATTGCAAGTATAATTGGACCATTCTGGTAACATTCTTGGATGATTATATATTGCTCCACTAGACGGTCAAATCTGTTGTAGGCTATTGCATCCGACACAATGTCACGGTCATGGCGAGCAATGTACATACAGATTGTTATTAACTACACACACACACACACACACACACACACACACACACACACACACACACACACACACACACACACGCACACACACACACACATGCGACATAATAAACAATAATAAGAATCATAAGAATAAAAACATAATAATAATAATAATAATAATAATAACATAAAAATAATAACAATAACAATGTTAATAATAATGATAACGATAATACTAATAATAACACAATAATAAAAAATAATATTAATATTAATAATAATATTATTAATAACGTACACATAATAACCATATAACAATACCAATAATATAATAAGAACAACAACAAAGATAATAGTTATAATAATAACAACTTACAATAAAGGTAATAATAATAATAATAATAATAATAATAATAATAATAATAATAATAGAACATGGGGGTAGCTTTCTTTTATTGTTTTTTATTTTATAGGGACAGAGTTCACTCAAAAGGTACATGTCAGCTGGGCTGAGTTGAGTTGGGCTGAGTTGGGCTGTGTGTGTGTGTGTGTGTGTGTGTGCGTGTGCGTGCGCGTGCGCGTGCGTGTGCGCGTGTGCGTGTGCGTGCGCGTGGGCGTGGGCGTGTGTGTGTGTGTGTGTGTGTGTACACACGTGTGTGCATGCTGTGTGTGTTGTGCGAAACAGCGCATATTGTCTGCGGCTGTTTGCGCTTCCCATGGCATTGATGTACATGTGATTAAAGCTTGGTTGACAGAGCCGAATTTATGGCAGTGTAGGTCGGACTAGTGGGAGTTCGGACTAGCGGGAGGTCGGACTAGCGGGAGCTCGGACTAGTGCCTGGACGCCGTTTAGGTTACCTTTTTGCTGTGGAATTCCATTCTATATGTTTTGCTGTGGAATTCCATTCTATATCAGCAGCCTTTTTTTATTTGGATGACTATGAGAAACTGGAGTTGTGTTAAAAAAAGAGACCTTCCCCACAGCAAATTTTATTTGTCGGGCATGGGAGCAAAGATAGAACATTTTGTTTAGAACGTGATGGAATGATTTGTCTTGTCTGAGCAGTATGCTGAATTGAATTGCGAACTTAACTTGAATGTAGCGCTGCTTACTGTTGTAGACTGCATTTCTCCCCCGGGCTCTTTTCACTAGTTACAGGCACCCCATTTTTGCCTGTCGGGTCAGTGAGACACAACTCTCATCTGGAAAGTCTCGCGGGACTTTCCAGACGAGAGTTGTGTCTCACTGACCAGATCAGTCTGATCGTTCCTTAGGGAACAGTTTATGACGATATGCATCGAAAACGGGAATAAAACTGTCTATTTAAATGGAGGAAAAGCATGCTGCCACTTGGCCCCCGCGGAGCTCCGTTCTAGGACTGGCTTGGACGCTATTGATCTCAAAACAACGCCTAGGACGACAAAAACAGTGCGGGGAGCACTGGGTGAATCGTCAGATCATAATTAATGTGAGGAGAGGACTGCAGGTTAAAAAAAAACGAAATTCTCCTTTAAGCAACAAAAAGCATTAAAATACGATTTACATGTGAAACGTAAACCTATGGCTGATAATGAATCGCTGATAACGACCTTCTGCACCTACTAGCAGGTAAGTAGGGGCCTACTGGCAGAAATGAATGGAGTGATAAGACACTGATAACGCCGATTGAATCGTGTGACAGTCAAATCGGTTGATCTTTGTATGTGTCTTGGAAACCCATGAGGGTTGGGCTCCATGGAATGAATGCATGACAAATTAATAAAATAAAATCAATCAATCAATCAAATATATTATGGTTTTCATGTCAGTCAAGAGCCAAATAACCCCCATGTTAAAACTACTGTATGTGGAATCTTGCTTTAACCTCACGCTAAAGGCCTAAACATGGTCGTCCGTCAGAGCCTCGCCCCGCCCTCCCCGTAGGACGGCGGGTGGAGCGCCGTCCTACGGGGAGGGGGCGCCGTCGGCTGACGGGGGCTGCTCGAAAATGTGACTTCACGGCGACGATACGTGCGTGACGTCAGCTGCACGAGAGTTGTGACTGGCCGTTGCCTTGGCTCATCGTCGCAAAGTCGCCTTTCAAAGCATGACGTTAGATTATAACGAACTAGTTGTGTGGCTTAGCCTTCCCAAATGTTGAGGGTCGTTTTTCAGAATTTAATACATAGAATTGGGAACGTTACATTCAATTTCATTCAGACTGCCTGGCACACAATCTCCGCCATTTTCACACGGAGCTTCCGCGCGGGGGGGGGGCGTAGTGGCGTCCTAGCATGTGGGGCCCGCTGGCGCCGCCAGACGGTGAGACGGCTCCGATTCGAGGCGGACGGACAACCATGTTTAGGCCTTAACCCTGCATGAGCCCCAAAAATGTGCGGGGCTGTGAGGAAACAGTGTCAAACGCCAACCCCCCGCCCCCTCCCCCATACCTGTGTTCTGCTTCTCCACCTTGGCTCCCATCAGATGCAAGTTCTCTCTCAGCACCTTTAGCTCCATCCAGACATCGGGTTCGGTGGTGGTTTTGACATCGACCTCCCCACCCAGTGGCCCCGCCCGAGCCCCGGGCCCGAACCCACAGTACAGCAGCACCAGCAGCATCAGAGACACAACACTCCTCATCTTCATCGCCATCATTCTCTTGAGCCTCAGTTTCACCTCCGTAAATACCCACCTGGCTCCCTCCCTCCCTCCTGGCTCCGCCCCCTCCCCCTCCTAGCTCCACCCTTGAGAACACATCATGTGTCCTGTCCCAGAGCTGGCACATCCAACTGAAGCCAAGTTTCCAACTTTCTACTTAACCAAACAATCTCAGAAAAGTACTTGGCAGACGATTAATTGAAATAATTTGCCTGCCACTGATTTCCTGATGCTGTCAATTCATCTCAAACCAACAAACAATTCCTTAGTAATTGCTTTTTCACACAAGGGGGGACATGTTTGTGTACCTGTTGACCCAGATAATGATGCATGTGCCTCCATCATTAGTTTGTTCTGACTCTGGGCCCTATCTTCGTACATAAAAAAATAAAAAATAAAAAATACTAATGCTACATGTTGCTTATTCCTTCTCAAACTACTTCCACGGCGATAAATGAGTGCAAACGCTAAATTAGCGCTTTTGGGAAGATATAGGGCCCTCTGAGTTTTGATTGTTTTTATCGTTTTAGTGAAGCTTTACTTTACTAATTTTAAC
Organism: Poromitra crassiceps; assembly: GCF_964638095.1. Taxonomy (NCBI): domain Eukaryota; kingdom Metazoa; phylum Chordata; class Actinopteri; order Beryciformes; family Melamphaidae; genus Poromitra; species Poromitra crassiceps. The sequence goes on along the minus strand of NC_139642.1, from coordinate 17,137,029 downwards.
CAGTGTTTACTCATTTACATTTCTGAAACCGACGACTAATGCTCCGTGCTAAGCAAGCTCTTCTGTGGACATCTGGAGCACAGTGCGAGTATACAGAATAATTGTGTATATGTGTGTAAAAAACGTTTGTCCACAGCTAAATACATTGCCATTTTACAATTTTGGCTCCAAAATGGTAAAATAGCAATGTTTTTCTTCAATGGGAGTGGGGTGGGAGGGGGTTCAAGGGGTGGGAGATTTTAGAGGGGTGGGAGAGGTTAGGTTTAGCCATGGGGGGTGGGAGAGGTTAGGTTTAGGGTTAGGGTCTGGGTTAGGGTCTCCAACGGGGTCACCGACCCCTAAACCTAACCAAAAACCCACCAAAAAAAGGTTTCCATTTTACAATTTTTGAGCCGAAATTGTAAAATAGCAACGTTTGTAGGCTGTGGACAAACATTGCTATTTTACAATTTTCTGTGAAACTGGGCTGGTTAAATTCAACTAAACAGAGTTACATCATGAGTTGTCTGATAGTGGAGGGCGAGCTGTCTACTGCAGACAGACAGGAGGGAGAAAGAATGCCACTCATGCACTTGTTCCTAAATTATCAGTTTGATGATGAGTGACTGTTCTGTCAAAGTCACATCAAAGGCTACTTTGCATGTGTGTGTATGTGTGAACTATGTGAACTATATTAACTCATCATCTTTGCAGCCTGAGGCTGTCAGCTTCCATCGCCATCATCTGACCGCTTTGGGTCCTTGTGGTTTTCACACTATACTGACTGAATGTACAGTGAGCACATTATGGAATCCAACAGAACCAGTGGTGGAATGTCAAGCATCAAGAGTGACTTCTCCTCAACACCGACCTCCACGCCACAATTAAAGAAATAAAGTGATCAGATGCGTTGTCTCCATCTTTCTCCTCATGGCATGCTGTGTGCTTGGGTGCAGCTGATTTCTCTCTCTCTCTGTGTGTGTGTGTGTGTGTGTGTCTGTGTGTGTGTGTGTGTGTGTGTGTGTGTGTGTGTGTGTGTGTGTGTGTGTGTGTGTGTGTGTGTGTGTGTGTGTGTGTCTGTGTGTGTGTGTGTGTGTGTGTGTGTGTGTGTGTGTGTGTGTGTGTGTGTGTGTGTGTGTCTGTTTTAATCACATCATGATCACTACAACATGCAGTGAGGTTCAAATTTAATAAATAGCTACTGACACCTAAAAATAAAAAATACAAATACAAATTTGTGTTTTTATAGGCATTCAAGGGTATTTTATTAATCGCCTGGCTTGTGATGAGCAACAGAATGCCAACTACAGGTCTCTCATAGAGGGTCAAAATGACTTGAGCTCAGGATGGATTGGCCAAATATTGCACACTCTACCAGATGATGAACACATCATTCTGAAAGGACCTGTCCGATATTCACAGTCCATCAACAACCATCATAATGTTGACATAACCCATGTCATAATCACTGTTAGCTTAGGCTAGGCAGCTGCAGCCACCGCAGTAGGTCACCGCAGTAATGGCGGCTTGTTTACATCCGCGACTTCGCAGGATTTGTGTATATCTTAGTAAAATATCTCTTTTGGGTGCATGGGGAGCCCCGTTCCTACTAAAGTGCAGACTCAGAGAATGTTGGTGAAGACTATTCTGATTGAGTGGAAGCAGGCTGCGGGGATAAGCTCTGCCATTGATGCCCACCTTTTCAGTTGGAACAAAGGGGAATCCCTTTCCACTCCCTGTGAGTCCGCTCTCAAATGCCTCTGCCGCTGTGAAACAACAACAATGCTAGCTAGTACGTAAGTAAGCTAGTAACCTACACGCTGAAAATGGCAAGTTTTGATGAAGAGTTGGATTGTGCAATAAAGCAGGCCTGCTACTTTCAGTGGATGGTTGTAAAGCTAACAGGCCTACCTCGTGCTGCTAGGCCCCTCAGGTCAGGCCGACCTCGTGCTAAACTGACGACATGGGGGGACTGTGCATTTGGGCCCTGAACTGCATTGTTTAGTTATGGTATTGTATGTTGTTAAATGTAATTGTCCTTATATTCTTTTATTTCCTTTGTAAAGCACATTGGAACGTAGGTTTTGAAAGGTGCCATCTAAATAACATTTTACTTACTTACTTACTGTGTAGGTCGGAGTGCTGGTATCTGTCCAAATGCATCAAACGTCTTTATAGGCATGACGCAAAGTGAGGATGGGACGAGCTGCACCTAAAGAAAGAGACAGAGGAGAGAAAAACAGGACAGTGGAGCTCATAACATCAAACATAAATCATATGTGACAGCGGTGCGAAGAAGCAGAAATACTGGGCACCTTTCCAGACATTGTATGTGACTGAATGGGGGATTAGCACATTATGGAATTGTGGAGGAAAAAATCCACTGCAATGCTCTGCTGATTCATCAATAATTAGATATCCGTTTTAAATGTTCATAGGAGGTTTTTTATTTCCACAATCATCTCTCCGTGCACGGAGGTCTCCTCTCATCTACATTTGACGATACAAGAGCCCCGCATCATTGTTTACAACAGTTCATATACTAAAACCAATGTTGCCCGCCCCTCATCGTGGAGGGCAGTTCTTTCCATTCAGCCATGTAGCTAATCTGATGTTCAGAAGAATACATAACAAGTGTCTATTCCCACAGTTCTTCCCAAAACAAGACACAGGTTCCCACAGGAACTCATATGTTCTCTAGACACTTCCCCAAAACAAGATACTTGTTCTCACAGAACAGCAATCCTCTGCATTGCTGAAAAACACAGTTCACTAAATACAGCATGGAATTGTCATAATTAATAATTAATCAATCAATACACACTTGATCAATAATTTGCCATTACAGAATCCAACAGAACCAGTGGTGGAATGTCACAGTGGGCAGAATGACACCAGGGACAAAGATAAGTAGAGAGAGAGACACGCACAGAGAGAGAGAGAGAGAGACACCCGTCTCCATCCAGAGACCAATTGCTTTTTCACACAAGGGGTCCCCACAGTGCGGGGGACATGTTTGTGTACCTGTTGACCCAGATAATGATGCATGTGCCTCCATCATTAGTTTGTTCTGACTCTGGGCCCTATCTTCGTACATAAAAAAATAAAAAATAAAAAATACTAATGCTACATGTTGCTTATTCCTTCTCAAACTACTTCCACGGCGATAAATGAGTGCAAACGCTAAATTAGCGCTTTTGGGAAGATATAGGGCCCTCTGAGTTTTGATTGTTTTTATCGTTTTAGTGAAGCTTTACTTTACTAATTTTAACCAGTGTTTACTCATTTACATTTCTGAAACCGACGACTAATGCTCCGTGCTAAGCAAGCTCTTCTGTGGACATCTGGAGCACAGTGCGAGTATACAGAATAATAATATACAGTTGTGTATATGTGTGTAAAAAACGTTTGTCCACAGCTAAATACATTGCCATTTTACAATTTTGGCTCCAAAATGGTAAAATAGCAATGTTTTTCTTCAATGGGAGTGGGGTGGGAGGGGGTTCAAGGGGTGGGAGATTTTAGAGGGGTGGGAGAGGTTAGGTTTAGCCATGGGGGGTGGGAGAGGTTAGGTTTAGGGTTAGGGTCTGGGTTAGGGTCTCCAACGGGGTCACCGACCCCTAAACCTAACCAAAAACCCACCAAAAAAAGGTTTCCATTTTACAATTTTTGAGCCGAAATTTTTGTGAAACTGGGCTGGTTAAATTCAACTAAACAGAGTTACATCATGAGTTGTCTGATAGTGGAGGGCGAGCTGTCTACTGCAGACAGACAGGAGGGAGAAAGAATGCCACTCATGCACTTGTTCCTAAATTATCAGTTTGATGATGAGTGACTGTTCTGTCAAAGTCACATCAAAGGCTACTTTGCATGTGTGTGTATGTGTGAACTATGTGAACTATATTAACTCATCATCTTTGCAGCCTGAGGCTGTCAGCTTCCATCGCCATCATCTGACCGCTTTGGGTCCTTGTGGTTTTCACACTATACTGACTGAATGTACAGTGAGCACATTATGGAATCCAACAGAACCAGTGGTGGAATGTCAAGCATCAAGAGTGACTTCTCCTCAACACCGACCTCCACGCCACAATTAAAGAAATAAAGTGATCAGATGCGTTGTCTCCATCTTTCTCCTCATGGCATGCTGTGTGCTTGGGTGCAGCTGATTTCTCTCTCTCTCTGTGTGTGTGTGTGTGTGTGTGTGTGTGTGTGTCTGTGTGTGTGTGTGTGTGTGTGTGTGTGTGTGTGTGTGTGTGTGTCTGTGTGTGTGTGTGTGTGTGTGTGTGTGTGTGTGTGTGTGTGTGTGTGTGTCTGTTTTAATCACATCATGATCACTACAACATGCAGTGAGGTTCAAATTTAATAAATAGCTACTGACACCTAAAAATAAAAAATACAAATACAAATTTGTGTTTTTATAGGCATTCAAGGGTATTTTATTAATCGCCTGGCTTGTGATGAGCAACAGAATGCCAACTACAGGTCTCTCATAGAGGGTCAAAATGACTTGAGCTCAGGATGGATTGGCCAAATATTGCACACTCTACCAGATGATGAACACATCATTCTGAAAGGACCTGTCCGATATTCACAGTCCATCAACAACCATCATAATGTTGACATAACCCATGTCATAATCACTGTTAGCTTAGGCTAGGCAGCTGCAGCCACCGCAGTAGGTCACCGCAGTAATGGCGGCTTGTTTACATCCGCGACTTCGCAGGATTTGTGTATATCTTAGTAAAATATCTCTTTTGGGTGCATGGGGAGCCCCGTTCCTACTAAAGTGCAGACTCAGAGAATGTTGGTGAAGACTATTCTGATTGAGTGGAAGCAGGCTGCGGGGATAAGCTCTGCCATTGATGCCCACCTTTTCAGTTGGAACAAAGGGGAATCCCTTTCCACTCCCTGTGAGTCCGCTCTCAAATGCCTCTGCCGCTGTGAAACAACAACAATGCTAGCTAGTACGTAAGTAAGCTAGTAACCTACACGCTGAAAATGGCAAGTTTTGATGAAGAGTTGGATTGTGCAATAAAGCAGGCCTGCTACTTTCAGTGGATGGTTGTAAAGCTAACAGGCCGACCTCGTGCTAACTGACGACATGGGGGGACTGTCTATTTGGGCCCTGAACTGCATTGTTTAGTTATGGTATTGTATGTTGTTAAATGTAATTGTCCTTATATTCTTTTATTTCCTTTGTAAAGCACATTGGAACGTAGGTTTTGAAAGGTGCCATCTAAATAAAATTTTACTTACTTACTTACTGTGTAGGTCGGAGTGCTGGTATCTGTCCAAATGCATCAAACGTCTTTATAGGCATGACGCAAAGTGAGGATGGGATGAGCTGCACCTAAAGAAAGAGACAGAGGAGAGAAAAACAGGACAGTGGAGCTCATAACATCAAACATAAATCATAAGCAAAATATGTGACAGTGGAGCGCATAACATCAAACATAAATCATATGTGACAGCGGTGCGAAGAAGCAGAAATACTGGGCACCTTTCCAGACATTGTATGTGACTGAATGGGGGATTAGCACATTATGGAATCCAACAGAACCAGTGGTGGAATGTCACAGTGGGCAGAATGACACCAGGGACAAAGATAAGTAGAGAGAGAGACACGCACAGAGAGAGAGAGAGAGAGACACCCGTCTCCATCCAGAGACCAACTCTATCTCTCAGAGCCCAAGCATCAAGAGCGACTTCTCCTCAACACCGACCGTCAGCTTCTTCACCCCCCAGAGACCCTGAGCTCCATCAGCTCCGGTAGAGGGGCAAATTCTTTGCGTGCAGCAATTTTTTGGTGCAGCCCACCAATGTCATTGGAAATTGAGGATGAAAATGTCCATAGATGTACAGCTACTAGAAATAGAGGTTAGGTAGCATATACAGAAAGTGTCACCAATGTGTCCCTCCTACAATCCTTGTCAAGTACATTGAATAGAAGTGAATATGTTAGGTGCATTATTCTAGGCCTAAAAACACATTTTAAAGTGGAAAATGCATCATTGAACTTATGCCCCAAAATCTGTCTGGCCACACAGCACCTGCATGGTATGAGTCAGTGAGTCTATTCTGACAGACTAGTGTGCCTGCCCACACAGCAGCTGCATGGTATGAGTCAGTGAGTCTATTCTGACAGACTAGTGTGCCTGCCCACACAGCAGCTGCATGGTATGAGTCAGTGAGTCTATTCTGGCAGACCAGGAGTGTGCCTGCCCACACAGCAGCTGCATGGTATGAGTCAGTGAGTCTATTCTGGCAGACTAGGAGTGTGCCTGCCCACACAGCTGCTGCATGGTATGAGTCAGTGAGTCTATTCTGACAGACTAGGAGTGTGCCTGCCCACACAGCAGCTGCATGGTATGAGTCAGTGAGTCCTATTCTGGCAGACTAGGAGTGTGTCTGGCTACACAGCAGCTGCATGGTATGAGTCAGTGAGTCCTATTCTGGCAGACTAGGAGTGTGCCTGCCCACACAGCTGCATGGTATGTGTCAGTGAGTCCTATTCTGACAGACTAGGTGTGTGCCTGCCCACACAGCAGCTGCATGGTATGAGTCAGTGGGCCCTGTCTTCCCAAAAGCGCTAATTTAGCGTTTGCGCTGGTTTAACGCCGTGTGCAATGCAAATTGGGGGCGGGCACAAGCGCATGCCTGTTATAATTGTACTGGGCATAGGCATGCCACATGCCAAAGCAGGCGTTTCAGCGCTAAAATGTGGGGATAGATGGCATTATCCTATCGTCAGCAGCGCACAATTACTTTGGGCTAAGAGCTTTGAAAAGGACCTCTTACGCGCTAAATACCTCGCTGCGCTGGATCCCGCACCATAATCTCCGAGCAGCGCAGCGCAGAAACGTCATTACGCACGGACGTGCCACCCCAGTACATCAAATCCTGGCGCTAAAATTGGGTAACCAGCAGATTATTCGGTGAGGCAATCAACTATAATTCACTGAGAAACTTTTATCACATTGCAAGGGGTTATGGTAAATGAATTGAGAAAACTTGTACATTGTAGCGTACTTGCAATAGGCTACTCACCTTCACCTGCTATAACCCGGAGGGTCGGCATCACAGCCGATCTGGCACAAGCCTCGGCACGAGTCGAGTTTTAATTGAGTCCACTGTAAATCCTCAAATCTTTTCTTTTGTCTCTGCCGTTTACCCGCTGGAAAACACATTTCTATTGTCCCACCCCAGTCAACAAAATAACCAGAATTGCAATAAACTCAGATGTTTTTATCAGGTATATGATGTGATGGTGTCGTTATGAGATAGGGATAATATATACAGTCAATAGGCCTACACCTATCCAAATTACGCATGGGAAGAAGCATGTTATGTTCTTATTACGTGAAACTGTTTTTATATGCACTGTAAGGCGACCTTGGGTGTTCTGCAACCGGAACTTTAGCGTTACCAGACCGCAATGCCGATAGCCCACATCAGAACCAGCTGAGCGAGGCGGTGTGCAGCGTGTCAGGGACCGGCTGGATCTAACCTCTCCCAGCCATTACCTCGTTCATCATGGGCATTCCTTCCTCTTCGAAGCTTGGTCCACTGCAGGGACACAGAACATGTGGCCGGTGTTTTGTGCCTATCTTACCGGGTGTCTAAATGCACGACCCAGCAGGCCAGCCACCCCCTACCACTACCCAGGCTAAGAGCCTCTCTCCCGGCCCGACACCCAGGGCAGCCCCCCTACTACCACGGGTAAAGCCAGCCCCACGTGACCTAGCCTAGGTAAACCCAGCCACCACGTGACCTGCTCTCTCAGTTCCCAGTCACTAGCGTCTAGACTCCGGGCCATTCACAACGATTTCCGCGGCGGTTGAAAGACTCCCGCAGACCCGCAGCCACCCCGCAGCCAATGAGTGACGGCGTGACTGCCAACATCAGTCCTGCCGTGATCGGCCAATCAGAGAGTGCGTCTTTGTCAATGACGTATAACAGCTGCAGCGGCTAGCCATTAGCTTTTGGTCTTTCCAAAGCATAGCTCCCGAGCTAGCTACTAGCTATGGCTATGAACAGCTACAGCTACGTATTGTTGTGTCGCCGTTAAATGCGCTAATGGAGGACCAGATACGCGAGGCTTCTAATCTGGGAATCAAGGCGTTGCAGATCGGTGGGGTGAATGATAAAGACAAGGACATGGACGCTGCAAGCTTGTGTATGCAAGTCCAGAGGCCTTGATGAAGAAAAAGTGGCGAAATATGCTGGCACCGGCTACACGAAAATTAACGTTATTAAATGCTGTAACGTTAACGGTAATTCTCATGTGTATGGTTTATTTAGCCTACTCAATCTCTTCTGAGATTATAACGTTAACCTGTTAGGACGCTGTGAGCTTGTGTATATAAGTCCAGAGAACTTGATGAAAACAAAGTGACAAAATATCCTGGCATCGGGTACACGAAAATTAACGTTATTAAATGCTGTAACGTTAACTGTAATTCTCATGTGTATTGTTTATTTAGCCTACTCAATCTCTCAGCCCATGTTGATGCTGAACCAAATGACCAGTCCGGCTGCAATGGTTGATTTGTGAGGTTAATGGCAGCCAACAGAACTTCATATTCTTTCCATACTGTACTGCATGTTGTACTGCATGTTGTACTGTTCATACTCAAATTGTACTTTTTTGAATGGAACTGAATAAAAATGTTTTTGTTTGATACTCTTCTGTTGTATTGTCATGTGAGAATGAAAACAGCTATAGTAATAGTACTTCAAAACAGTGGTTCTCAAAATGTTTCCACATAAGGATCCTTAAACTGAATGTGATGCTAGGTCTGTTGATCAAAATAACACCTATATCGAAATCGGATTTTAGCGGACCATACAAGCCGGGGCTTCAGAGCTGATCACCTGGACACATTTTACGGCGAAATTATCTGATAAACTTGTCTGCAGCTCTGTGGTGATCAGCTAATGTCTTCATAGCATTGTGATTATGATTTAATGCATTATGGAAGATAAATGCTGGAAGGCTGGGTAGCATTAGCAAACGTCATCCAGGCTACTGTAACATTAGGCTATTATAGCTATGAAACGCTGATTCAAACGTTACAATAATAAGACACAATAGGAGCCAGTTACCCTACTGTAGATAGAGAGAGTAATTTCAGACCACCAGATATCACCATATTTATGTTATTAAATGCTGTAACGTTAACGGTAATTCTCATGTGTATGGTTTATTTATAAGCATTCATTGATTGAAGCAGAGTGCTGGTCGGTTAAGTTTCTCTGTAGTCATGTCCTCTGCTCCAATCTTCGGTTTCGTAGTTTCTTCTGTCTCTCGTCCAGCAGCTGCAGATGTCATCATTATCCACGTTATTAACACATTGACTGCCAGACGTTTTTTTTTGCTGTAGGTAGCTTCTGCCAAGCCGTTTTTTGAGGATTATGGCTCATTTTATAAGAGCCGAGGATTCGTTTCAGCTTGGAGTTTGTGAACATACAATATCTCAAAAGTACTAATAGAATGTGTACTTTCTCTGTCTAAAAGAGTTAGTTTGTAGAGTTAGTAGTTATGTAAGCATTAGCAGTTGAATACAGCATGGTTTTAGCGTGAAAAAGAATATTCAGAGATAAACGGCTTTTTGTGAAATTGGATGGAACTGTCACTTTAACCATTCATTTTTGGCTCTCTCTCTCTCTCTCTCCCTCCCCCTCTCGCTCTCTCTCTCTCTCTCCCTCCCTCTCGCTCTCCCTCCCTCTCTCTCTCTCTCTCTCTCTCTCTCTCTCTCTCTCCCTCCCTCTCGAGTTGCTTCAACTCCGCCCTCCGTGGGCGGACAAGCTTGTCACCAGTCAGTGCTTTGCTGCTCTCCTGTGCCTGCATGTCTGGGCCGCTGTTTGAGGAAGTCGGGAAGGACTCGCTCGTTTGGAGTTTTGGTTGAGAGAAGTTTTTGCGATTCTGGTCATATTTATGCTGCGTGTTTCAAAGTGTGTTCCTCCAACTGTAATCTATCACCCGATCATAGTAGATCGGCTGAATCTATTATGTAAATTTGCAATCCCGCATCGCCAGCAATCAGCGCGAAAAGGAGAATGGCTGGGCTGAGAATGGCTTGACAAGTTAAAAAAATGCTTTCCTTCCTCTAGCGAGGAGAGCACTGTTGCCACTTAGTGGGTCGGTGGAATGGGTTGTAAACGTTCGGTGGCTCCAATAATTATATAAGAGATGTAAAAGGCTTAGATGCACAACCCACCGTCAAAAAAAAAAAATCGATGCCAAAAACGTGTAAACACGTTGTTGGCAGGGAACAGCTGGATTCTGAAAACGTGTTCATACGTTGTTGGCAGTGAATGAGTTAAAGATTATTTATAAAAAAATCTCATTGTGTAAATATTTTGTGAACGCACCAATAGTTAGAGAAGGAAACCTCTCTTTGCATTTTATTTTGTTTTTTAATAAAAGTAGGCTACTTAATATCTCACGTGGCTTTGATTCATCATTGCAAATTTAGCCCAATTTGTATAAAATGCAGATGTGAACAGCTAGGTTTAATGACAAATATGGAATATCACCCAAGGAAATACCACGGTTTAATGCCAACAGATAAACCATACAGATTTGTTGTAATTGTGAACACAAAGGGAGCAAAGACATGGTTTTCAAGTATAACACAATGTACAACTTTTATTCAAAGACAGGATTGAAAAATATAGGTCACTTGTATTCACTTCAGACAAGACACTACGTTAAAGTCTGAAATTTACCTAGATTTGCTATACGAATTGACATTTCAGCTTGTCACCTGATGTCATTATTAATGGACAGTACAGTAGTAAAGATTTTGAAAATTTTGATTAATCAATCCAAGTCAGAAACACGTGTACAAATATTGAATGCAACAGTCTCGTTCTGGAGCGAACCCCTCAGCTGAATTCACGTTGGAATATGATATCAAGGCTTGATAGATTTGATTGTACTCATACAGCAGTGTGGAGCTTAACATCTAGCTAGGTTGCATCTGGAATATGATCTGGATTATGTATAATATACAGTATAACACTACGCTCACTATCATGACATTCACGTTAACGCTATAGCCTCCAAAAATCTACTGTAGCTAGCTAGCGTCAGCTACATCTGTAACCACGCTGAAATGCGAGTGCATTAACGTTATTTCTAGCTAGGTCAAACACACCTTACCATTATGAGTGTGGCCGTTTTTGATTAACATTAAGTCCACGATCATTTCCGGGCTGCAGCAGAGTCGAGCCCCGGAGGCAGCCTGGAGCTCTGCGAGCTCCAGAGGGGTGCGCGATGCACTGCTGCTGCCCGACACCCTGCATGAGCTTGATTTGTTTTGAAGGTTTTGTCTGGTACTATTCAATATGATTTATGCAGATAAGACAGCGTGTCCCTGATAACTGTATAGATGATGACTGTTCTTCACAGCCACAAATATCTCTCCAGATCTGCGGCCATCTGCAGCAGGGATCGAGGTTTGGGTCCGTGTAGACAGTTGTCCTGTTCATTCCCTGACCACCGTCACAGGAGTCATTGGCAGAGGCGATGTTCTCTCTTCTTGGAAGCTCTAATAATATCAAACGTAGCAGTTACTGTATGTTACACGTGGCTAACGTTAGCTAGCTTCTGACATGTTTTTCTAGAATTCATTAGATCGTTAAATGCTCCCGTAATCTAGCTAACCCCCACACAGCCGATGAGGAAAAGTCAGTCATTTATCGAATGTCTTTCTTACCAAACACAATTACGCTAGTTTCTGAGATAATATATAGTGTGGCATATACCTGTGAATAACATATTCTTACCTGGAAATCACATATCGATCCGTAGGCCAGCTCTGAGTCTGTTTACATTTCGGGCGGAGGGGGGCTTGGTTGGTTGTAGCTGGTTGTAACCATTTGCGTGTTAGCAGTACTGAAATGAAAAGTGTTAGCTAATGCGCTAACAACAAAGGTCGCAGAGTGATGACGCCATCTGCTGCACTGCGCATGTGCTCTGTGCACTAAACTGGTTGGATGATGGTTGCGTAATGGAGCGGTCTATCGGGGGGGGCCCAACAACCGCAGGAAATCGTTTAGCACAGGCGAGGGACCAGACCATAGTGACTGAGAACAGGTCTGAGAGCAGGTCACGTGGGGGATGGGTTTACCCAGGCTACACGTGACCTGCTCTCAGACCTGTTGACTAGTGAGCAGGGTCTGTCTGAGAGCAGGTCACTGGGGGCTGGGTTTACCCAGGCTACCACCACCCAACCCCTACCCGCCCTGCCCCTCACCTTGCCTGGGTCCCACACCTCCGGCCGAGAGCCCTTCAGAACCTCTTAGCCAGCTACGGCTTTCAGCAGCTGTAGCTATCATTCCGATGTTGCTGCTCTGATATAGGCTATGCGTGTAGTAGCCCGCCTTGGTAGCCCCGAACCAGACCAACTCCAACACATTCTCTGACGTTGTATCCACTGTGCATCTCCAACAGACATCAAACACTGGATGTATGTCTTGCAGGCTCTATATGCCAAGAACCACATATATATGTATGAGTTAAGTGTTGTGCCTCACAAGTGCCTATATCATTATGTATGAATTAATAGTTATGTGCCACATATAGTAAAGTCACGACATACTTATGTATTAATTAATTGTTATGTGCCACAGATTGTAAAGTCACGACATACTTATGTATTAATTAATAGTTTTGTGCCACATATTGTAAAGTCACGACATAATGATATCCTCACAAATCATTAGCTAATGTAGATGGATGCTGATCATGAAATCACTTTTATACAGTATAGCAACACAATTGCATGCATTCCAGTCATGAGAACAATTCAAAATATATAGGTAATCAGTGAAGACCATCATTGGAGTTATAAAAGCACATTTATTTATCAAGTTTGTGAACATGTCCATTCTGCCCTGGAGCAAGGACTCGCTCTCCAGTGCCCCTTGTCTGTATCAGCTTGGGGGAAACAGTCTGGCCTCTCCCCTCTCATCCCCACGGCCCGCGTTGCTCGATCTCTCCAACGGGTCCAACTCCAACTTCCAGCTCTCGTCCTTTTTCACTTGTGTTGCTCTTCACTTCCCGAACCAACGTGACTGTAGCGACAGGTCTCCACCATGCACGCACACACAACAAGCAAGCTAGCTAAGCTACAAGCTAGCTAAATTGCTAAAGCTAAATTGCTACGGCTAGCTACCTGAAACTCTAACAAACCCGCTCGTTCCTCTTGCGATTGGTATCCATTCGACACTGCCACCGCCACTGTGACCGACTCTTAGGCTTTGCAGTTTGTACTCTTCGTAGAATAAGAACACGGAGGCTGCTGATATTTGCAAAACGACCACCACCACATGGCACACAAACAATTACTTCCGTTGCCTCAGCCTGCCATCAAAAATAAAAGCACGCAGAGCGCAGTACTGCGTAGCTGGTTACAACATGAATTTCGACTTTTATTCTGAAAGTCTTGGCCGGAAACAATATGTTTTCTCGTGGCTACCTTGACAGTGGCCCAGTAATAGCACGCTCACTCAGATGCCAGATTGGGTAAATGGATGCCAGATTGGCAAGCCTCTTTTAGGCTACTGTCAATTTGAGTTTACCCGTGAGCACCAAGCATCAATCACTCGTTCAGCCACGAGAGGAACCTCCATAAAATAGCGTAGCCTACACTACTACACTAGTAACAAGTAATCAGAATGATAGCCTACTGATAGTATCATAGACTACAGCACAGCTGCTGAAATCGCTGTAGCCGGCCGGCCGGGGCGTGCACTGAGCCCAGTTGTGTCCCAGCCAGGCCACCACCACTGACAAACTACCGTAAACAGCAGAGGCGACTCCGCTGCACCCCGAGGGAGCGTACCTATGTTCCCCGGGTCCTATATTCCCCGGGTCCTATGTTCCCCGTTTTTGTGGGACCGGGGAACATAGAACCCTTCCTAACCTCCCCCAGACCCTAACCCAAAACCTAACCTCTCCCACCCCTCACGCCTAAACCTAAGGTCGGCATTGCGGGTGGTCGGCATAGCGGATAGACACCCCAAATGTTACGGAGAGTGTTAAAAACGGGGAACATAGGACCCGGGGAACATAGGACCCGGGGAACATAGGGATGACCCCCACCCCGAACGCCTCTCTTTCCAGCCAGCTAGGCACCGGTCAAACATAGAGACTCTCTTTCCCCGAAGTCGAGTATGTTTTCCCTGAGATGTCGCTCGGACATAGCCTGGTAAACCAGCTGTCACGTGAACTCACATTTCATTTGGAAATGAAATGTGAGTTCACGTCACGGGCTGGTTTACCAGGCTAGCTCGGACAAGGAGGAGCGTGGCTAGCGCATCCCGTCTTCGTTATGCAACGGGGAAACTCAATCGATTTCCCGGTTGCAGGCGACTGGATGGGTGGTGGTAGTAGGGGGGCTGCCCTGGGTGTCGGGCCGGGAGAGAGGCTCTTAGCCTGGGTAGTGGTAGGGGGTGGCTGGCCTGCTGGGTCGTGCATGGCCCATTTCCACCGCTGGTATCAATGCGGTAGACACCCGGTAAGATAGGCACAAAACACCGGCCACATGTTCTGTGTCCCTGCAGTGGACCAAGCTTCGAAGACGAAGGAATGCCCATGATGAACGAGCTAATGGCTGGGAGAGGTTAGATCCAGCCGGTCCCTGACACGCTGCACACCGCCTCGACAGTCTGGTAACGCTAAAGTTCCGGTTGCAGAACACCCAAGGTCGCCTTACAGTGCATATAAAAACAGTTTCACGTAATAAGAACATAAATACATATTAAAAACAGGGCAAATTACAGCAGGAATAAAACATAGCTAAGAAGGAAGGAAAATGCAGATTGGTTGGGGAAAAGTGACATTAATAGTGGTAATTAACACATGAATTACGGTATTATTGAACACAGTGTGTTAATGTATGTGTTGATGAGGAATTAACTATGATGATATAGGCATAGCCTACTTAATTAATAGTAATTCATATTATGACTCGGTATGTTCATCAAACATACCTTTCATTAGTTGATGATGCGGTAAGCATCAATTAATGGCTTAATTCATCATGAGTTAAGCATGCATTCATGCACATGTTTGCACCAGTATTGTAAAGTGTTACCCAATAATGTTCCCGTTAGGTGGGGATGCGTTTTGCTGCTATCTGGCGGGAGTGCAAAACTCGGTATAACACCTGGACAGCGGACTGCAATCTTCTCTGCTTGGCACGCGCAAACAAGTGCGCAAGCGCTAATAGGAGGTATCGCCTGTCGGAAGATAGGGCCCAGTGAGTCTATTCTGACAGACCAGGAGTGTGCCTGCCCACACAGCACCTGCATGGTATATGAGTCAGTGAGTCTATTCTGACAGACCAGGAGTGTGCCTGCCGACGCAGCACCTGCATGGTATGAGTCAGTGAGTCTATTCTGACAGACCAGGAGTGTGCCTGGTCACACAGCAGCTGCATGGTATGAGTCAGTGAGTCTATTCTAACAGACCAGGAGTGTGCCTGGTCACACAGCAACTGCATGGTATGAGTCAGTGAGTCTATTCTGACAGACCAGGAGTGTGCCTGCCCACACAGCACCTGCATGGTATGAGTCAGTGAGTCTATTCTGACAGACCAGGAGTGTGCCTGCCCACACAGCACCTGCATGGTATGAGTCAGTGAGTCTATTCTGACAGACTATAGGAGTGTGCCTGGTCACACAGCAGCTGCATGGTATGAGTCAGTGAGTCCTATTCTGACAGACTATAGGAGTGTGCCTGCCCACACAGCACCTGCATGGTATGAGTCAGTGAGTCTATTCTGACAGAGCAGGAGTGTGCCTGGTCACACAGCAGCTGCATGGTATGAGTCAGTGAGTCTATTCTGACAGACCAGGAGTGTGCCTGGTCACACAGCACCTGCATGGTATGAGTCAGTGAGTCTATTCTGACAGACTATAGGAGTGTGACTGCCCACACAGCACCTGCATGGTATGAGTCAGTGAGTCTATTCTGACAGACTATAGGAGTGTGCCTGCCCACACAGCACCTGCATGGTATGAGTCAGTGAGTCTATTCTAACAGACCAGGGCCCCTATTCTCCCACAGGCCTTCGGCGCTAAAACGGGCCTTAAACGCAAAAAAACATGCCTTGCGCATGCCTCGGGAAGATATCAACATGGCTTTAGGCTGCCAAATGTGCTTTAGGCGGAATGGGTGTGGCACACTCCCTGAATGGGCGAGAATGAGCGTTCCGGCCTTAAATACCGGCCTAATGATATCTTCCCACCTGGCGTAAATTTAGCGCTTTGCGCTTTTGAAAACCAGGCCTATTCAGTGCGCCAGTTGCGCGGAGCGCTCCCCTCTGGCTCTCCTCTGTCACCCTTCTCTGTGTCACTCCCTCTCTCTCCTCAGTCTGACAGGCACAATACGACTCTCTCTCTCTGACTCCCTCGCTCAGACAGACACAACACACGTCCCATAGGGAAAAAGAAGTTGTAAGTTCACTGCCTGGCATGTGAAATGTCCCAGCATGCATTGGGCTACTCCATTTCGCTACTAAATAGCTACCAAATGAGCAGAAATAGATATAAAGGTAGATCTAAATAATGTGTAATGGTAACACAACCTGCAATTGTAGAACATTTCAATATTGGACCAAATAAAACATTGAAATGAAAACACCACCCTATGTGAAACATATATGTCATCCTGGGCCTATATATATCCCTTGTAGATTTAACGTGATTTAGATAAGTGACAGCGTAACGCGCTTCTACTGTCATGTGCTATACTGTGATGTCTGCTCCAATAACTTGGCCCTACTTCACATTTAGTTTTACAATAAAAACACATTTCTGCAATGACTTTACATAATGTAGGCTATATTTATGTGCATCATCCTACCTGCAGCAGGGGAGAGAAAACGATATCTTTCTGGACAAACTTTCACCAATCTAATTAATCTCATCATATAGGGATAGGCTATATTTTTCTAGCTGATGCGTTTAGAACATTCTTTTCACTTTGATCTTGCTATAGTGTAGCATATTTACATGCTTGCAGTATTTAAACTGCAGTTAGATTGGTTTGAGAAGCATAATAATATGGAATAATAGCCTATATATGGAGACAGACAGACGGGATGAAGGGAGGGGGGGCGAGCAGAGCGCTTGGCTTGTCTGGTTTTACTGGATTTCTCCGTGGAATTGGAGCTTAAAAGGCAAGCGTGTGACTCTTTACTGCACTTCTCCAATGAGCAGACGGTGCATAATTTTACGCTTAAAAGGCGTGGTTATAATGCTTGAGGCCGCGTGTAGCGCCGACACCAAGATATCGAGTGCGCTGGTCCACACCCACTAATCTGGGCTGCGCCAGGCCCTAAACGCAGTTTCTACGCCGATGCAAAGATAGGGCCCCAGGAGTGTGCCTGGTCACACAGCAGCTGCATGGTATGAGTCAGTGAGTGACAGACCAGGAGTGTGCCTGGTCACACAGCAGCTGCATGGTATGAGTCAGTGAGTGACAGACCAGGAGTGTGTCTGGTCACACAGCAGCTGCATGGTATGAGTCAGTGAGTGACAGACCAGGAGTGTGTCTGGTCACACAGCAGCTGCATGGTATGAGTCAGTGAGTGACAGACCAGGAGTGTGTCTGGTCACACAGCAGCTGCATGGTATGAGTCAGTGAGTGACAGACCAGGAGTGTGTCTGGTCACACAGCAGCTGCATGGTATGAGTCAGTGAGTGACAGACCAGGAGTGTGCCTGGTCACACAGCAGCTGCATGGTATGAGTCAGTGAGTCTATTCTGACAGACCAGGAGTGTGCCTGGTCACACAGCAGCTGCATGGTATGAGTCAGTGAATCTATTCTGACAGACCAGGAGTGTGCCTGGTCACACAGCAGCTGCATGGTATGAGTCAGTGGCCCAAATCCGCCCCCTAAAGACTCAAGCCCTGTTCCCTCACTACCTCTAATGGCCGCCAGCGGAAAGTGGTTGAGTCATCAAGTGTGGAAGGGATCCACATTGGATAAATAGGAGGATTGGGACAGCAGAGCCCTTTGCACTTGACAAGATGATGTTGACTCTGGCAGGTTTGGGGCTTGCTATATATTGTTTATTGTCAAGACACCTAAAGTGTTTGAGGGATAGACTCCCTGATGAGTCTGTTCTCAACCAGGCTCTGCTCTACAGAGTGGACAACAGGTAATTTAAAAATAATAAATATAGCCTACTGCAAAATCTGCAATTGATAACTGTGTAGGCTAATTATAATTAAAATAAGCTTAATAATGACATGTCACCCAACATTATACACAATGTCAATACTGTACAATACAGATTCGGTAAAACTATTTCTCATTCATCAAAAACGTTGTGGATTGCAATTGTAATAGAAATGATAGATGATTATACTAGGATTGTGTAATATAACTACTTGCATTCCGCTGATATAATATTGTAGCATTGTCACAAATCAGTCTAAGAGTCAGGATCTAGTTACCGCACTTTATTGGGTATCACACGGTCCGAGGGCCACTGTCAGCCGTAGCCCACGCCAAAACAAACCCCACCACACACACCCAAAACCCCGCTAGCTCTCCTAGCTCTCCGCTCTTCCACACCCACACAGCCTTCCCTCTCAGGTTCCACACACCAACTCCCCGAGCTGTTCCCCTCTCCCCCACAGCTCCCCTCCCCCCAGCCAATCACAGGTGAACCCCCCTCTCACCCCACCCACTGGTTATATGTCGCCTTCACAGACCCCCGTAAATCCCCACAGACATGTCAATCCCACAGTTAACCCCCATGCACAGAACAGTATAACACACGTACAGTAGCACACAAACCCAACCCGCTACAATATTTTTGTCTAATCTAAAATCCCTATTAATATATTGTTTCATTGTCAATTTACGCATTCCAGCGCACATCATACACGCGGCTCCTCGGTCTCCTCGTTCGTTTCGCGCGTGTTTTTTTTTTTCTTTTTACAGATATTTGCGCCCTTCCCCGGTAACCCCGTTTTATACGTCACAACGCTATGCATTGTGGGTAATTCCCTTTCCGTAAGTGGCCACAGCTGCTCCCTTATGGTAAGGGGGCAGAAAGGGCTCACTCCGAGCCCTCATTCACTTTGTGATTTCACCGTGGGACATCCCTAAGCCCTCGCTCCCTTCACGTGAACGCGCCTCTAAGGGGGCGAGTCAGTAAGGGGGCGGATTGGAATTGGGCCAGTGAGTCTATTCTGACAGACCAGGCATGTGGCTGGTCACACAGCAGCTGCATTGGCTCCGACCATGTCAGAGCGGCTTCCGCTCCCTCCTCCCTTTGTGTCAATGCTAACTAGCTAGCAAGCTAACGGCAGAAAGCTACACGCTAGCTCGTTGCTACACGCTGAAAATGGAAAGTTGGATTGTTGGAAACTATTTTCCAAGGGCACCGACGCTAAGCGCCGCCCATCGCAATTCCACAATGGAGAACTGCACCACCAGACTCCTCACGGATGCTGGCCAGCGAGGGTAAGCTGTGTGTAATGGCTCTGTCTCACTGTATATAGGCCTAAAAGTCCCTCTATGATGTTACCAGTATCAAATCTGTGCACATACATGAGTTTGCATCCCTGAATCAAATCTCCAGCTCTTTGTGTGTCTCTCATTCACTCATTATTTTAATGCTGCTGTACTGTTTATATTTTCTAACATATATATTGTTTTACATAGTAATAAATAATAATATAATATAATATGTCATTTTGTTACGCCTTTCGTTCCACCAGTGGAGGTAGTAACAGCGCTGAATCAACGTCTGTCTGAAAAGGTGTGAGCCAACGAGCCAGGAAGCATCTCATTCATAAAAAAAGAAACAAACTCTGAGATTCACATTACTACCAGAAATAAGAATCATAATCACTTTTATTGCCACAATATGCAAGATCACATAGGAGGAATTTGTCTTAGTGTCAGTATGCAGTGTAGATCACATAGGAGGAATTTGTCTTAGTGTCAGTATGCAGTGTAGATCACATAGGAGGAATTTGTCTTAGTGTCAGTATGCAGTGTAGATCACATAGGAGGAATTTGTCTTAGTGTCAGTGTGGTGGCTTCTTAACAAACATTAGTTCAATAGCCACTTGCCTTTGACGGGGTTGTGGGTTCTGACTCGCATCCAAACAATTAGGTACAGAGGTCCTTGTTAAAGTTGCTTCAAATCATATTTATTTGCAGTCCAGCCATGCAGCAAAACATTAATAAATGTACTATTTCCAAACAAAAAATGATCACAAAGAACTTGCTATTTTGCGGTCAAAAAACTGTACCGCTCCCCGTCTCACCATCAGCACACACCTGTCTGTCCAACACACCTGCAATCACTTCACATAACATATATTGGCTTAGCTGTCTGCAATATATTTGAAAGGACAGCAGGGGGAGATCCTTTTATGGCTCCCCAATTCATTGGCCATTAGACCCAATAGTAAATAAACCAAATCAGACATTAGACTTTAGACAAATAATTCAAACCCAATAGAACAATGAATCATAATCATCAAACAAGAATAATATAATAATTTGAATAATTAAATAGAGAAATTGGAAACTGCCTCTAACAGTCAGTATACACATACAGTGTAGATCACATAGGAGGAATTTGTCTTAGTGTCAGTATGCAGCGTAGTCTCTCTCCCTCTTTCTCTCTCTCTCTTCATATCTCTTTCACTCTCTCTCTCCCTCTCTTTCTATCTCTCTCCTTCTCTCTCCCTCTCTTTCTAGCTCTCTTTTTTGTGTGATCAAATCTTTTCTTTTATTATCACTTGTCTTGAAACAGGTAACAATGAAAAAACAGTGTCAATAGACAACAATGTATAACATTCTGTTCATTAAGTCAAAGAAAACATTGAAGGTCACAAAAGGAAGGAAAAACAACCACAACAACAAAAAGACAAACAAACAAACAAACCCTCATAATAAACTGAGATTAAAACAAAACTGCCCCCCCCCCCTATAAGGCAATCATTCTCAAAGGCCTTTGAGATTCAAAGCAAGTATTTTCCAACTAACCCAGGCTGTAGATTGCTGTAAGTTCACTATATCTAAATACATTATTGACTGGTTTGCACCATGTACCCAGGCTGTAAGTTCACTATATCTAAATACATTAGAAGCCAGGCTCTGCAGGCCAGACAGTGAGTAGCAATCACTTTCTTCACAGCTGTAAACCAGGCTAATCTCTTTCTCTCTTTCCCTCTTTCTGTCTCTCTCCCTCTTTCTCTCTCTCTCTCTCCCTCTTTCTATCTCTTTCACTCTTTCTCTCTTTCACTCTCTCCCTCTTTCTATCTATCTTTCTCTCTCTCTCTCTCTCTCTGTCTTTCTCTCTCTCCCTCTTTCTATCTCTCACTCTCTCTCCCCTCTTTCTCTCTTTCACTCTCTCTACCTCTTTCTATCTCTCTTTCACTCTCTCTCTCTCTCCCCTCTTTCTCTCTCTCACTCTCTCTCCCCTCCAAGCCTCAGGGAGAGGCTCTCTATTGGTGTCAGCTGAGACTGGGGGCAGGGAGGAGGAGAGGGGGAGAGTCTAGGGATGTTTGGGGAGTTGGAGGGGAGGGTCCACCT
Source organism: Poromitra crassiceps (assembly GCF_964638095.1). Taxonomy (NCBI): domain Eukaryota; kingdom Metazoa; phylum Chordata; class Actinopteri; order Beryciformes; family Melamphaidae; genus Poromitra; species Poromitra crassiceps. Next base: position 17,115,463 of record NC_139642.1, on the reverse strand, counting down.
GTAAGCGGCAGTAACCAAGGTCAGGAACATCAGGGCTCTCCAGGAGGTCAGGGAGCATCAGTGGCAGGAGATGCTGGGTGAGCAGAGCATGGCAGGTTTTAGATGGAGGCTGCTTTATAAGAGGTCAGGGGACCTACAGTGGAGGATCCTGCTGTGGGCCTATAGCAACGAACACACGGGTGACTAAGATGGACTTGAGTGTGGGGGTGGAATGTCATTTTTGTCATCTGCCTGAATCTGTTCAACATGTATTTGTGCGATGTCATTGTGTTGCACCTGTTTTGAAGGTTTTGACCACTTTGTGCAGGAGGTTGAGGGAAACTGGTTTATTTTGGGACCAAAATATGCTTTTAGCAAGAGGGCCAAACGTGTGTTGATCAACTTCTTGTTGGGTCAGGCAGAACTGTCTTTGTGTCTGACAATCTTTTTTTTTTTTTTTTTTTTTTCCCCATTTTTTGGTGCATTAACATTAAGGAAATGTCGGACGAACTGGATGTCATTCCCTCCCCCATTATCACGCATAACCTTATGCATCTGGTATGCGCAGCCACAGGTGACTGTAAGCTGCAGCAATACACCATGGCAGCACCTGCAGCTGCTGTGCTACTTGTCATAACTTTGGCTATATTAACTTCACACAAGGCCCAAACAAAAGAATAGCTAAATGCAATGTCTGCGGTATCAAAATAAAGGATGCTGGACCGACCACATAAAATGTGATCAGGCACCCTGAAAACGCACCCGGATAGGTCAGTCACTAGGTAATATCAAAGTTAACTAATATAAAAATGGTCTGGTAACTTAATCATCCACCAGCTGATAGAACGCTCATCCAGAAGAGACTTGAGACTTGCCTTGGGCTTGCCCCTCAAAGACTCAAGACTTGACTTGGACTCTAGCTCAAAGACTTGAGACTTGAGTTGGACTTGCGAAAAATGACGCGAGCATCTCTGCTATAAGCCGATGATCATCATAACTCATTTTGAGAGACTAGTAGGAAGGTTCAATAAACATTAAGGATACAATAAACAAATTAAATTTGGTGTATGACTCCATGATATAATGACGCTCCTCCTGAGATTCTTCTTCTTTTCGTTTCTTCGAAGCATGATGGTCATGACAGTTTCCCTTTTCTTTACACAGTTCTTTGCATTTTTATTGAACTCTGCAAGCAATTTTGAGCTGCAAGGGTTGTGTAGTAGAGGGCAGAAAAGGCAGTGTTCCATAGTGTGGTCTGCTTCTCCACATTCACAGGTGGTTGGGCCAGTGTTGTAGCCCCATCTGACCAGAGCAGCTTTTGATCATCCCTTTCCTCCTCATGAGATGTTAGACGAGGGCATCAGTAAATCTTCAGGAGTCATGACGTTGGTGGTGGTCAGGGGATGAGGTGCGGCGAAACAACTGCTTCAGCAATGATGATCAGCAACTGAGGGTGACAGCACATAAGTGAGTAACGACATAGTAAAAACATGGACACTAATATACTAGGTGATTGGCTCAGCAAAAAAGCGAGGGAAAGGAATGGCTTGATTGGATATTGGAAAGGCAAGAGAAAGGAATAGTGTGAGCTGATTGGCTATTGTCAGAGAGGGGAAGCATAGGAGACTGAATGGACGGGGAGAGAGGCATGAATGAAAGGGGGCGTGCATAGCAATGCATGGGGTGATATAACGTGAATTGGGAATAGAGAGCTGGAGAGAGTGGAGGACAGGGGTGATGTGATCGCGGGACCGGGTGTGAGTGAGCAGGCGGGCGGCTGAGTTTTGAACCATCTGGAGTCTATGGAGGGAACGGGAGGTGATGCCGGTGAGGAGGGAGTTGCAATAGTCGAGGCGGGAGGAGATGAAGGCATGGATGAGGGATTGAGCAGCAGGGGGGGGGGAGGCAGTGTCTGACTTTGGCGATATTGCGGAGATGAAAATATGAGGTTTTGACAACAGAGCTGACGTGGGGATCGAAGGAGAGGGTGGGGTCCAGGATGAAACCAAGGTTGCGAGCCAGGGGGGAGGGGGTGATGGTGGAGTCGTCAATGGTGAGGGTGATGGGTCCAGTTTTATTGAGGGTGGATTTGGTGCCAATGAGGAGGAGTTCAGTTTTGTCGCTGTTGAGTTGGAGGAAGTTGTGGGTTAGCCAGGTTTTTATTGCGGATATGCAGTTTTCGATGTGGGTGAGGGGTGGGTTCTGGAGGGATTTGGTGCTGATGTAGAGCTGAGTGTCGTCGGCGTAGCAGTGGAAGTCCAGGTTGAATTGATGGATGATGTGACCAAGGGGGAGTATATAGCAGATGAAGAGCAGGGGGCCAAGGACTGAGCCCTGGGGGACGCCCTGCAAAACAGAGGAGAGGGTGGAGGAGTGACCGGAGAGGGAGATGAACTGTTGTCTGTCGGTGAGGTAGGCGGTGAGCCAGTCCAGTGCGGTGCCCTCAACACCCAGTTGGTGCAGCCTTTGGAGGAGGATGGAGTGTCAAAGGCTGCGCTCAGACCTAGTAGAACTAGGATGTTGAGGGCACCAGAGTCAGCGGAGGTGAGGAGGTCGTTGATGACTTTGGAGAGGGCGGTTTCGGTGCTGTGGAAGGGACGGAAGCCAGACTGTAGGGGTTCGTAGAGGTTGTGGGAGTGAAGGTGGGAGTGAAGTTGGGTGGCGACGATGCGCTCGAGGGTCTTGGAGAGGAATGGCAGGTTGGAGATGGGGCGGTAGTTGGAGAGGTTGGCAGGGTCGAGTGTGGGCTTTTTGAGGATGGGGGTGATGGCGGCGAGTTTGTAGACAGAGGGGACGTGACCTTGGGAGAGTGACTGATTGAAAAGGGCAGTGAGGTGGGGGATGAGGGCGGGGAGGCAGGCCTTGGTCAGGGGGGTGGGGAGGGGGTCGAGGGAGCAGGTGGACTTGGAGGCGGTGATAATGTCGGTGATGAGGGAGGAGTCAACAGGGGAGAAGGCAGTGAGGGAGGGGGGAGGTCAGGGGGAGGGAAGATGATAGTGGGGGGGAGGGGCGGAGGGGTTGGCGATGGAGGCAGTCAGGGAGGAGTGGATTTTGCAGATTTTGCTATTGAAGGCGTGGAGAAATTAGTTGCAGAGTTCAGGGGAGGAGAGTGTATTATTGTCTGGGGGTTGGAGGAGCTTTTTAACAGTGGAGAAGAGAGTGCGGGGGTTCCTGTTGGTACTGTTGATGAGGATGGAGAAGTAGGCAGATTTGGCGGCTAGGAGTGCATCACGGTAGGAGGAGAGGTGCTGCTTGTAGAGTTCGGCGTGGACAGCGAGGTGGGTTTTCTTGAAAAGTCTTTCCAGTTGCCGGCCGGTCTGTTTCATAGTGCGGAGTTGGGGAGTGAACCAGGGGGAGGAGGAGGTGAATGAGACTGTGGAGGTTTTCAGGGGGGCCAGGGAGTCAAGGGAGTCAGTGAGTGCAGAATTGAGGAGGGTGGCATAGTCGTCAGGGGAGGAGGGGGCGGAGTCAGGGAGGGGGGGGGGCAGAGGATATAGTCTGGGAGAGAGTGGGTGGGTCAATGGATTTGATATTATGGAAGGAGATGGTGCGTTTGTTGGGGCGGCGGGGTGAGGGCAGGGGAGCAGAGAAGAGGATGCAGTGGTGGTCAGAGAGAGGGAAAAAGAGAGGGTGAGGGTTGGAGATGGGTAGAGAGGAAGAGCAGACTAGATCAAGAATGTGGCCTTTGGTGTGGGTGGGGAAGTTGATGTGCTGGGTGAGGTGAAAACAGTCGAGGAGAGAGAGGAAGTCAGATGTCAGAGGGGAGTCGGGTTGGTCAACGTGGATGTTCAGGTCACCGGTGAGAAGGAGGCGGGAGGAAAGAGAAGAAGCCATGGTGAGGAGTTCAGAGAGTTCAGACAGAAAAGAGGGGTGGGGCTTGGGGGGACGGTAAAGAAGAAGAGCAGTGATGGAGTTGGGAAGTGAGAAGGCAAGGTGTTCAAAGGAGGACAGGGATGGGAGGTTGAGGTTGAGTTCGTTGATGAGTAAAGATTGTTTATGGAGAACGGCGAGACCCCCCCCATGCCCAGAGAGGTGGGGCTTGGCGATGTAACTGTAGTTGGGGAGGGTGGCCTGATTGAGTGAGTAGAAGTCCAGGGGCTGTTGCCATGTTTCAGTGAGGAGGAGAAGATCAATGTTATTGTCCAGGATGAGTTCGGATATGAGGTCTGTGGGCAACGCAAGCTTAATCAAACGCGAACCAGTGTTCACCCGGATAATCTTCACACGAGGACCACTTTCATGAGTTTTGAAGCGTAAATGCGAACCCTAGAAGTAAAAAGCTTGTGCTAAGCTAATCCAGAACTACACACACGTCAGCACTCAACCTGGACTGTTGTTGATGTGTGCACTGATTACCCCGAGCTGAACGGGCTGAACCAGGTGAGGGAAAGATAATTTCCGTGTTCATCCTTTGAAGTGATGACGTTATTGACGTACAGTATAATATCCCCGTCGACTCAACAGTGTAGTCTCATTTAGCCGTTTGCTAGCTAGCCGCCCGTTTAACGGCACGTAAAAGCTTCAAAACTCATAAAAGTGGTCCTCATGTGTGAAGATGATATTACTAAACACTGGTTCGCATTTGATTAAGCTTGCATTGCCCAGAGACCTTATTAGAAGCATCGCACCAAAAACCCATTCAAAAATCCCATAGGCGAAAACAGTGAAGAACCAGGAGTGTTAGCATCGAGGATTTCCGGACTCGTTCCTGCAGCTCTCTATTGGCTGCAGAAGTAGTCTTCATTATTGAAATTAGTCTAAGACTAAGACCTTTTTTAAGACTTTTTCAAGACCACGCTACTTTTGTCACATGGGCGATAGGAGTGTAAATCACGAGTTTCATCACGATACAATATTATATTGATTCTTTGGACAACGATACAATATTAGCTGATATCACAAAGTCTGCCACAATACGATATTGATTCAATTCAGCGGTCTGTGATCGATATGGAACGATATCATATGCCCATTTAACACAATCAGCACAATAGCTACAAAATCCAATACCTCTCAAATGGTGATTAAGAATTTTTAAGACGTTTCAAGGGCCTTCATTTTCCCTAAATTGATGTATCAACATTTAATACTTTTCAAGAGCCGGCGGATACCCTGCTGTTGAGCTCTGCTGTGCCTCTTTTGGCTGGGATCTGGGATCATAATAAAGTTGAACTGAAATGAATTTCAACTGAACTGGTTTGAACCTGCTGGGAGAGCCAGATGGATGGAGTTTGCCAGCATAGGTGAATGAGTGATGAAAAGTTGAGACAATGACAGGAAAGTACTTTACAGAAGTTCAATAGCCTTTAATTAAAATAACTTCCCTGAAACTGATAGATGATGTGATAAAAGCCACTCAACTCAAACACAAACAATTCCTTCGTAATTGCTGTGTCACTGTCACCCAAACCTGATAGCTATCATCTGTGCATAGGAATACGGAAGTGCTATGGTTAGATGTAGTGCCAAATAACTTTGTTTTGAGGATGATTAGCACAGTGGTAAAATATTGTGCTTCCACAAGGGAGAGCTGGGTTCAAATCCTGGATGGGGTAGTTTTTTTTAATCTGTCCTCATTGTAACCCTGATGAAGACCTTGTCGGTCGAAACCAGTCGGTTTTTTAATTGTTAATTGTTCTACATGTAAAGCCATGCAATAATAAAGGCTTTTTAACTTTAAATTAACTAGTTTTCCTTGCTCCACGTACGAGTGCCTGAAGCCTGCCTTTTGCTCCAGTTTTCTTTTAACTCATTGAGTGCCAATGACGACGCCTGTCGTCAAAGTAAATAGTAACGTAGAGTGCCATTGACGATAGCTGTCGTCAATTGCCTTTTTTGACGGTGGGACGTCGATCAAAGCCTTATGTATGTCCTGTACAAATATTGTAGCTATTGAAGCTGTATAACCTATTTTACGGACTCATCAGGTGGCGACAGTGCTCTCCAGATTAGAGAAAGGTCCGGAAAACAGCCTGAATCAAAGAGATTCAAAGAGAAACCGCTCATGCTGCAGCCCAGAGCCATGTAGATTGTTCTGGCTGCAAATGACTGAGCCCTTCTGCCTCTGTCTGTCTGTCAGCATAGTTTCTCCACACGATTAGCCGCTAGAAAAGCAGCAGCCGACACTGAAAAGCCAAACCTTTCCCTGCAGTCCAGTGTGGCTTTTCCATGTCGCGCTGCCTGGGAGGCGGCGCACAAAAAGCACTCCGAAAATAGACGCTGGGTGCGTGAGGCTGTGTGTTACTAGTGTGGGGAGGAGTTTGTAGCTGAGGGGGGGAGAGGGGGGTGGGGCATGCAGAGCAGCACACAACTACACCACGTCACTACATCAGAAAATATTAGCTAGAGTCAGTGAATGTGCTTGAAATGCTTCATTTCACAAAAGGCTGAATATCTCAGCTTATAATTTGAAATGCCTGAAAACGCTGAAAACAACCTATCTTCTCCGGCTCATAACTAAAGAACGGAAAATGGTATCAATAAACTTTTTTTTGCTGATGATACAATAGAGTCTCCTTGTTCTTTTTGCGTGTTCAGTGTTTACATAGTAATATCACACAATATTCTGTGGGCCTCGAGAAATCACTGAAAACGCTCTGAAACTCTGGCACTGGGAGCGTCGTTCTCCAAAAGTGGCTGGCACTCAATGAGTTAATGTTGCATAATTGTTAATCTGGACATATTTGATATATTAAGTTGCTAAATGAACTTTATCATGATGTAATTCTGCTTGCTGGGATAGCTTGGTACATATTTGGATGTGAAGCTCAAAAGGCCCTATATAAGACATGCCACAACAAATAGCTAAGTAGTCCACACCAGTACACAAAATAAACAACAAAGATCACATCACAAAATAAACAATGATGATGCTGATGATGATAAGAATAAAATTATATTATAGGGATATATGATTCAGTTTCAGTTGTTCTAGTCTCATATTTAGTCACGTATATGGGAGACTGAAGTTTATTTATCCACATTTTTATTTATAATTGCGCTTCCTTTTTTTTGTTGCATTTTCCCCTCCAGATAACATTAAATTCCGCAATCATCCTATGAGAAACATATATGTGTGCACTGGACAGAGAGCACACAGTCACTTGGGACAGAGACAGTGGTGTATAAAGTACTTCAGTATTAATACTTAGTTACATTACACCACTGGACAGAGAGCACACAGTCACATGGGACAGAGACAGTGGTGTATAAAGTACTTAAGTATTAATACTTAGTTACATTACACCATTGGACAGAGAGCACACAGTCACATGGGACAGAGACAGTGGTGTATAAAGTACTTAAGTATTAATACTTAGTTACATTACACCATTGGACAGAGAGCACACAGTCACATGGGACAGAGACAGTGGTGTATAAAGTACTTAAGTATTAATACTTAGTTACATTACACCATTGGACAGAGAGCACACAGTCACATGGGACAGAGACAGTGGTGTATAAAGTACTTAAGTATTAATACTTAGTTACATTACACCATTGGACAGAGAGCACAACGGACGTTTCAGCGTCCAGCCTTCATCAGTGTCTTCTTCTCTTTGACTCTTGAGAAAATAATTCAGCAAAGACTTGGCAGTCGTTTTGTCGGGGTGTCGTGAGGTGTCCCAGATGCCCCGGCGCTGGTCTTTTGATGATGTCACACTACAAGAGACCCGGCGCTCAAAATGTGTCGCCTGCGAGCAAATCGTTGTATTTATTCATGTAGTCTGAGCCTGGCTGGCTGTGTGTGTGTGTGTGTGTGTGTGTGTGTGTGTGTGTGTGTGTGTGTGTGTGTGTGTGTGTGTGTGTGTGTGTGTGTGTGTGTGTGTGTAACAGGGCGAGGGCTATACTTGGCCCGCGGGCCCCAAATTGAATTGGTCAGCCATGATGGTCTTGTGCATCTGAACATCCATTCTTCTGGGAATTGGTCTGCAAGTTAGGTAGTTTGGATTATAGTGGTAATGGCCCTCCCTGGGGAAATAAATCTTAAATAATAATACTAAAGTACTACTAGTACTAATAATAATAATAATAATAATAATAATGACGATAATAAAAATATGAACCAATTGTCCTGATGTGGAAAACGCCACCTGTCACAAAGTATTTCATCATAATTGTTGTTTCATCTGAACCTGATAGGCAACATAGTGTTAGATGATGCCGATCACATACTTGGCAGAAGATCAATGGCCTTTAATTAAAATAACTTCACTGGCACTGATGTTCTGATGGAGTCGCTCATCTCAAACTAACACAAACAATTCCTTAGTAATTGTTGTTTCACTCAAACCTGAGTGTGTATTGTTTCTCTGTAGCGTGCCATTCATTCAGGGTGTGTGTGTGTGTGTGGGGGCAGGGGGGCGGGGGGGTTCAAACTGTGGATTGTGTCATGTTAAAGGGATAGTTCGGTTTGTTTGAAGTGGGGTCCTATCAGCTAGTTCGATACACTAACTTAATTAGGTACAGTGTTCTGGAGGCTGGGCGCATTGTGGAACGAGACCGCGCACTCAGCGCAGCAGCCAAACCAACCTTTTCTCTGTAAGTACGGGGGGTCAACAACTAAAACGTAATTTAGCCACCTAAAACAACGCCCACCTAAACAAATTGATATCCGTGTACATGCACGCTCTATTTTGACAATTTTCAGGGCTTTACTTTTCCGCATAACAGCAGTTTCATTCGGCACTGCTTTTTCTCCCAACCGTACAACTACCGTATTCCTCCGCTAAAAGCCAGCACAGAGCACAGAGCTGCGGTTTACAAAACAGGAAGGCTTAGAAGAGAGATAAAACACTGACTTACTTTAGAGACAACAAGTCACCTGGCCTCTCTGGTCTGGGACGTTTTCCACAATTTATCCTGGAAATGGTGAAAAAGGTCTGCAGGGCACCCAGGCATTTAGGCAGCAGGCGCATCTCTCTCTGCCTGTTCACTCTCTGCAAAAGTTCCTCTTCTGTATTCTCTCTGGTTCATAATTGTATCCTCTTGTCACCAAGGTGAATGGCATATCATCCTCGCTATCAAAATCACTCATATTTTCGTTCATGTACCGTAAAATACCAATTATTAGCCCGGGCGTTAATTGACAAAATATGTAGCCAGACCCCGCGTCAATATGGGACCTGCGGCAGTTTGGGACCTGCTTTAATTATTTTTGTACAAAAATATTGCTCAGCAAAGATTGTAAATAGTATGAAATTGTTTATTTAAACCATTTATTTTAATGAGTTGGCTACAGCCCCCCACACGATTGCTTGTCTATGGGGAGAGCCGCGCCTCCCTCTCAGCGCAGCAGAGCACATTGCATGCCAGTTCTGGCCTGTACATGAAATCAAATAAAATTTGAGCTGAACTGTGACCTACCGGTATTTACCACTAAACTTTCTCCGCTGAAGGTGAGAGAACATGATCATCATGTGAGCAGATTATTTGTTGCATGCGCTGCCTCCTCCGCTGGCTGCATGCGCTGCCTCCTCCACTCCAGTGTGCGATGAAATACCAATTAGAAGCCGACTTCTATGCCCGCTGGCAGGGAAACATACCATAGGCAGGCACATTTCTCAAAATAATTATTACACCAGAGATGTCGGTTTTAGTGTATAAAAATCTTCAGGAAATGCCTACACAATTTTCAGAATCATCAGATGTTGACGGAAAACGAATTTTGATCAGCAAGTTTCGTGCATGTGTTTTTTTTCCTCGTTGTTCCCGTTTCCTCGTTGTTCGTCTTCTTCATCCGATTTTTCTTCTTCGTTGTGTTTGGGAGATGCATTCAACAGGATGTCGCAAAGGTAAAAAGAAAACATTGAAAAAACTAACCGGGCGTCAAATTGGGACCTGCTTTTATGTACAAAATATGTATCCAGACCCCGCTTATATATGGGACCCGCGGCAATTTGGAAGTCGGCTTCTAATTGGTATTTTACGGTATTCTATTTGTTGTGTCTTCACTAACAAACCGGGAGAAATAAAATACCCGCAAATAACTGCGGAGTAATCCAGTGCTGCGGCTTTGTGCAGGGCAGGCTTTTAGCGGAGGAATATGGTAGTTGTACGGTTGGGAGAAAAAGCAGTGCCGAATGAAACTGCTGTTTTGCGGAAAAGTAAAGCGCTGAAAATTGTCAAAATAGAGCGTGCATGTACACGGATATCGATTTGTTTAGGTGGGCGTTGTTTTAGGTGGCTAAATTACGTTTTAGTTGTTGACCCCCCATACTTACAGAGAAAAGGCTGGTTTGGCTGCTGCGCTGAGTGCGCGGTCTCGTTCCACAATGCGCCCAGCCTCCAGAACACTGTACCTAATTAAGTTAGTGTATCAAACTAGCTGATAGGACCCCATTTCAAACAAACCGAACTATCCCTTTAACGCCATCCGTCTCAAACTATCAGAATCAGAATCAGCTTTATTGGCCAAGTACAAGGAATTTGACTCTGGTATGTGTTAGGATGATGTCATCATTCCTACTTTGATGTCGTCATCCCTACTATGATGTCATCGATCACTGATGATGTCATGATTCTTAAGTGTCTCAATCATGCCTTTCGCTGGTGATGTCATAACACAGGTGATGTCATATTCGGGTCTATAAAGGCCCGTTCCTGCAGGTCCTGTCTAGTGATTCATAAACTCACATCAAGGATCACATCAATCTCTGCAACCGTTCCCCAACCTCGAACAAGTGCAGACTCAGCTATCAAGTTCCACAACACCCCAGCTTCTCAAGACTTCACTTACCAAGTTTGCCTTGGCCATCAACTACCCGCGAATAGATCCACATGTCTAACACCGATCCTGACAGTATGAATCACTCAGAAATGGATTTAGCGGGTACATTTCCGCCAATCAAGGAGGAGGCTCCCGAGATGCCAGTTTTCCCGCCGGCCGCTTCAGCTGACCTACCACGTGGTCAGCTGAAGTGGCCAACACAGAAGACCCTGAGGCGCCAGTTTCCCCGCCGGCCACTTCAGCTGACCCACCACGCGGTCTGCTGAAGTGGCCAACACAGAAGACCCTGAGGCGCCAGTTTCCCCGCCGGCCGCTTCAGCTGACCCACCACGCGGTCACCTGAAGTGGCCAACACAGAAGACCCTGAGGCGCCAGTTTCCCCGCCGGCCACTTCAGCTGACCCACCACGCGGTCAGCTGAAGTGGCCAACACAGAAGACCCTGAGGCGCCAGTTTCCCCGCCGGCCACTTCAGCTGACCCACCATGCGGTCACCTGAAGTGGCCAACACAGAAGACCCTGAGGCGCCAGTTTCCCCACCGGCCGTTTCAGCCGACCCACCACGCGGTCAGCTGAAGTGGTCAACACAGAAGACCCTGAGGCGCCAGTTTCCCCGCCGGCCACTTCAGCTGACCCACCACGCGGTCAGCTGAAGTGGCCAACACAGAAGACCGTTGAGGGGAGGGTACTGTTAGGATGATGTCATCATTCCTACTTTGATGTCGTCATCCCTACTATGATGTCATCGATCACTGATGATGTCATGATTCTTAAGTGTCTCAATCATGCCTTTCGCTGGTGATGTCATAACACAGGTGATGTCATATTCGGGTCTATAAAGGCCCGTTCCTGCAGGTCCTGTCTAGTGATTCATAAACTCACATCAAGGATCACATCAATCTCTGCAACCGTTCCCCAACCTCGAACAAGTGCAGACTCAGCTATCAAGTTCCACAACACCCCAGCTTCTCAAGACTTCACTTACCAAGTTTGCCTTGGCCATCAACTACCCGCGAATAGATCCACATGTCTAACACCGATCCTGACAGTATGTTGCTCTCAATGTACTTAACGGGCTCTATTTTCCCACAGGCCTTAGGCGCAGAAACTGGCGTTAAACGCAAAAAAACGCGCCTTGCGCCTGCCTCGGGAAAATAGCATCATGGTTTTAGGCCCCGAAATGCGCTTTACGCCAAAGAGGCGTGGCGCAGTGCCAGAATAGGCCAGAATGGGCGTTTCGGCCTTAAATACCAGCCTAACGATATCTTCCCCCCTGGCGTTAATTTAGCGCTTTGCGCTTTTGAAAACCAGGCCTTATTCAGTGCGCCGCGGATATTCCTCTGCGTATTTACGCACAGGTCTCCTCTGCCGATCTCACTCTCTCTCCCCCTCTCTCTCTCACTCCCTCTCTCTCCCGCTCAGACAGGCACAAAGGCCGATGAAAAAGAAGTTGTTATACCATACGTAGTATAACAACATGCCAGTTTTTTATAACATGACAGTTTTGAGCCACTGTCATTCAGAGGCTGTTGCATCATCCTACCTGTGCAGTGGGGGAGAAGAAAAGGCGAGAGAAAATGAGATCATTCTGCCCAAACAAATGTTCACTGCCTGGCTTCCCTACCAAAGCCACAAATGTGAAATCTCCCAGCATGCATTGAGTCTAATACATTTCGATAATAAATAGCAACCAAATGAGCCTAAATAGATAGAAAGGTAGATATAAACAATGTGTAATGTTAACACAACATGCAATTGGAGAACATTTCAATATTGGACAAAATAAAATCTTGAAATCAAAACACAACCCTATGTGAAACATATATGTGAAAATCTGCATAAACATCGGCGCGGCCTGGGGTCCTTCAGGCTAGAGCGAGGTGCTCGTCGCAGGTGTATGACGTGCAGCGCACAGGCCTCCTTGAGGCATCCTCCCTGCCCATGGTACGGCATGGTAGGATTGCCTTTTGCCACAGGAGGTTCTGGTAAGACGAAGGAGGTGCCCGGCCTGGAATCACCCCACAGGGCCTTAGACCTCCATGCACCGAAGGTCTCACAATACTGCGGTGTAGCACTAAACTCTATTGCAGCGGATTGGGCGTGATCAACCCTTCCGCGGGCAACGTTGCAGACAGAGTAGGAAGGCTGATCCGTGAGCGGCTGCTTCTGGGACGCGGGTCGGGGTCGTAATCGGCCTCGGCTGGGTCTACTGGGCGAGGGTGTATGATGTTGACAGACCCGAAACACCCCACGACCCCAGTTAACATCACTGATGACGCATCCCAGCGCATGCAGTAGTATGTATACTTGAACTGTCATCCTGGTGGTATATATATCCCTCTCAGATTTAAGGTGATTTAGAAGATGAGTGACAGCCGTAACACGGTTCTACTGTGACTTCCTACTGTGATGTCGCTCCAATAAGACTTGGCTTAGGCTACTTCACATTTTCTTTTACAATAAAAACACATTTCTGCAATGACTTTACATAATGTAGGCTATATTTATGTGCATCATCCTACCTGTGCAGCAGGGGAGAGAAAACGATATCATTCTGGACAAACTTTCACCAATCTAATCTCATCATGACATAGGGATAGGCTAGATTTTTTATAGCCAATGTGTTTAGAACATTCTTTTCACTTTGATCTTGCTATAGTGTAGCATATTTACATGCTTGCAGTATTTAAACTGCAGTTAGATTGGTTTGAGAAGCATAATAATATGGAATAATAGCCTATATATGGAGACAGACAGACGGGGATGAAAGGGAGGGGGGGGGGGAGCAGAGCGCTTGGCTTTTCTGACCGGACTGGATCACTCCGTGGAATTGGAGCTTAAAAGGGAAGCTTGTGATTCGTTTACTGCACTTCCCCAATGAGCAGATTGTGCATAATTTTACGCTTAAAAGGCGTGGTTATAATGCTTAAGGCCACCTGTAGCTAACCTTGCTTGCAAGATGGATAACCTCGCGAGATCAAAAGAGATTCTCTCGACGTAATCCATCTTGTCATGCTCAGGCAGTTAGGATGATTAGTCGAACCATGGCCGGCTCGACGAATCAGCGGCAGCCTTAAGGCCGTTTCACACCGGTGCGGATTTTCGCGCGTATATCCGGCACAGAGATTTGCAACAAAATGTTTTAATGAGTTGCAATTGAACCTTGCACACCGAGGCGGAACATTCGTGCGGGGGTTTATTTTTCCGGACGGACTTTGACTTCGGCGGATTTTCGCATGCGGCAAGATGCGTTTGACCAATGAAATCTGAAATTTACAACTGACGTCACATTGTAGTATGGAGCTGCGCTGCTGTTTGGCATGGTGATGATTCAATCTGTGTTCATAGCCTACTGTAACGTTACAGGCTATCTATAGCCTTCCTAGCGTGAACGTCCCCCCCAGTTTCGTCATTTGTTTAGAAACACTGATCCCTCGTATATCGTGATTTTTCTTAAAGCAAAAGACGGTAAACAAAATAAATTACATGAAAATGCTCACCTCAAACACACTGCCAGTCGTTGTTCAGGGTCGATAGGTTTGCGGTAGTTTGTGTGTTTCCTCATGTGAGGGGCTATCATCCCCAACAGAGCCTCAAATTGCTCAACTCCCATTCTGAAATACTGCCTGAAGCGACTGTGATACAGGTGCAGCTCCTGGACCAGCTGATGAAACTCGCCATGTTCTGTGCGCCTCTCTAAAATTGGGTGAACCCAGAACCTTCTCTTCCTCTTGAGGAGCAAAATAAGGAGCAGGTCGTCATCACTGCTACTACTACTGCTTGACTCCGTTGTGGTCTCTGCTCACTTTTTTTCCGCAGACGGAAAATGAACGTGGGAATGCGAATAATTCGCACCCGGACCTGTGTGTATAGTTTGCAATGTGGAAAATCCGCACATCGCATTTCGCAACGCATTCCGCACCGCACCAGTGAGAAACGGCCTTTAGGCGGGCTTTCTGTGTGACGCTACTGAGAAGCGTCTGGGCAAGTAGTGGGTACATGGTCTTTGTAGTTCTTTTCACCCGTCAACATGGCTGCCGCCTCGGAAGTTATTTCTCAACTGGACAGCATTTCCAAAATATCAAAACGTTTATTAATCCAATCCAATTATTAATCGCTCAGTTTGTGGAAATTCCCGTGCAATAATCATAACTCTGGCCCCAGCCCACATCACTCTAGCTGGAGCACATGTTAGCCTACATTAGCTTCCACAAAACACACACACAAAGCTGTGCAAAAGCGCTTTACGTTCGAGATAGCGAGGCAGCATAGTAAATAAACACACGTGGCACTGCGCTCCGTTTTCATCAATGAACTATTAATAGCGCAAGGGACAGCCACTCGTCAATTCGCTACGCATAGCCAAACACTCCTGGCTGCTGTTACCCGCTAATTAGCAACAAACATTTCATGCGGGGGTACATCACAGTAGCAGTGATGCATACTCTTCCCTGGGGGACAGTAGATCTAGTCCTGGGGAATGACGGAGCGGGCATGAGGGTTTTTCGAGAAGCTTGTGAACCACCGCTGGTGGGGTCTCCTGAAAGGGAGTTCCTGGAGTCAGAATACCCTGAGTTAATGTCAGTAGGTGTGGATACTCATACTCAGGAGTGGGCAGTAGTCAATGAGCGTGGTGAGGAACCGACGCCTGCTATAGTGGAAAGCAACGAGGTTATAGTGGCGGAGATGGAGCCCGAGGGGGATGTTTTCGAAGAGGGGCTTGTGTGTGAAGAGGGGGTTGTGAGTGAAATGAGTGGAGAGCCCTTTGTTCTGGTTGGGCCTGAGTCGGTACTCCTAGATCGTCAGACCCATGATGGAGGAGCCGTCCCTGGGTCAGGCGATTGTGGAGGTGATTTGACGCTCGAGAGGTGGAGCAGGGTGTAGTTGATTGTGTGGAACCGCTGATGAAGTCTGAGTGGGGGAATTAATGTTTGCTCACAATCTTAGATGTAACTACCTGGTACCCAGAGGTAATTCCTTTGTGGAGTATACATGCAGAGGTGATTGTGGAGCATCTGCAAAAGTGCTTTGCCTGGGCTGATGTTCCACGTACGGTTCAGTCAGATCGGGGGACGAACTTTACATCAGGTTTGTTCAGACAGGAGATGTTCTTTAGCGTGCCATCCGCAGTTGCAGGCAGCCTCAGAAAGATTTCATAGTACCTTAAAGGGCACGATTCAAATGTGCGTGGCAGTACAACCAAAGGAGTGGGATGAGGCCATTCCCTTTCTTTTGTTTACAGTTTGTGAGGCTATATCTGAGTCATTGGGGTTTAGCCCTTTTGAGGTGATTTCTGATCAAGTGAGGGGTCCACTGAGTATGTTCAAGGAAATGGTGGTCAAACGGAAAGAGCCTAGTGGGACTGAACAATATGTGTCCATTTTCCGCACGAGACTGAAGTTAACGTGTGATGTAGCAGGAGACTGAAGTTAACGTGTGATGTAGCACGAGACTGAAGTTAACGTGTGATGTAGCACGAGACTGAAGTTAACGTGTGATGTAGCACGAGACTGAAGTTAACGTGTGATGTAGCACGAGACTGAAGTTAACGTGTGATGTAGCACGTGACTGAAGTTAACGTGTGATGTAGCACGAGACTGAAGTTAACGTGTGATGTAGCACGAGACTGAAGTTAACGTGTGATGTAGCACGAGACTGAAGTTAACGTGTGATGTAGCACGACATTACATTACATTACGTCATTTGGCAGACGCTTTTATCCAAAGCGACTTACAATAACACATTTTTTGTCAGCAATAGAAGTCAAGTCAAGTCAAGTCAAATTTTATTTATATAGCACCTTTCATACACAAGGCAATTCAAGGTGCTTTACAAAAAAATTATCGAAAAAACAAGCAGCAAAGCAATGCACATATAAAAAACACATAAAAAACACAGCCGACAGTTTTAGTTAAAATATATACTCAAATTAACAAACATGAAACATTATTTCTGTTTTAAATAAGTTACAAGGCACTCTTCAGTATTATTATTTCATGTACAGTCCATTTGTTGGAAATGTACAGGAATCTTTTTTTTAAATTACAGGCCGAGAGAGGCAGTAGTTTAGTAGCAGTTAAAAGCAAGAGTAAACATAAAGGTCTTTAGCTTGGATTTAAAAATAGGCAGAGTAGGGGCAGATCTAATGTGTTCAGGGAGTTTGTTCCAGTTATGAGAGGCATAGTGGGAGAACGCGGCTTCACCATGTTTTGATTTGGTCCTCGGGACAATTAGTAGACCAGTGCCTGAAGATCTCAGGGATCTGGATGGTTCATAGTGTAGAAGCATTTCAGAGATGTAGTGTGGGCCTGACCCGTTGAGAGATTTGTAAACTATTAGCAGAATTTTAAAGTCTATTCTAAGATTTACTGGCAGACAATGCAGGGATTTGAGAACTGGTGTAATGTGTTCAGCTTTCTTGGTTCTTGTTAGAACTCTAGCAGCCGCATTCTGAATGAGCTGTAGTTGTTTAATAGCTTTTTTGGGAAGACCATTGAAAAGACTGTGGCAGTAGTCTAGCCTGCTAGAAATGAAAGCATGAATTCGTTTTTCAAGATCTTGTTTAGAACAATCAACTATGGAGCACAGTCTGTGGCAACTACAACTTCTGAAGGAACAGTGGTACAAGTTTAGGTTAGTGGTACAAGGTTGGTTAGGTTTTTTTTTTTTTTTTTTTTTTTAATATAAGGAAAGAGAGAGACGAAGTTAGATCAAGGAGAAGAGTCGAGATCGGGATGAGCGACTTTTGAGCCCCCGTAGCGAAGGAGGGGCGAGGCGACCTGCACTGGTGGAGGAGCGAAGGGAGCGGTGAGAGGTTTGGAACCTGACCATGGATTGCAGGTACCGGGGAGCTGACTGGTGTACTGCCCTGTAGGCCAGTACCAGTGTCTTGAATTTGATGCGGGCCAAGATGGGAAGCCAGTGGAGCTCCTGGAAGAGGGGAGTGACGTGAGAGAATTTGGGTTGGTTGAATATCAGACGGGCTGCAGCGTTCTGAATGAGCTGAAGCGGTCGGATGTCGGTGGCAGGTAAGCCGGCCAGAAGCACGTTGCAGTAGTCCAGGCGGGAGGAGACAAGAGACTGGACCAGGAGTTGAGTCGCTTCTCTTGTGAGAAAGGGACGGATTTTGCGGATGTTGTAGAGAGAGAACCTACAGGAGCGCGCTGTAGCAGCTATGTTGGCAGAGCAAGACAGCTGGTTGTCAAGGATCACCCCAAGGTTCTTGGCTGTTTGGGAGGGAAGTACAGTGGTGTTGTCAATGGAGATGGAGAGATCTGTAAGAGGGCAGTCTTTTCCTGGGAGGAAGAGTAGCTCGGTCTTACCAAGGTTGAGCCTGAGGTGGTGGGCAGACATCCAGTCGCCAATGTCTTTGAGGCATGCAGAGATGCGAGCCTGGATTTGCGTGTCAGAGGGGGGGAAGGAAAGGAAAACCTGGGTGTCATCAGCATAGCAGTGATAAGAAAAGCCATGAGAAGAGATCACATAGGCAAGAGATCTGATATAGAGAAGGAAAAGTAAGGGGCCCAGGACTGAGCCCTGGGGGACACCGGTGGTAAGAGGACAGGATCTGGAGAGGGACCCTCTCCATGAGACCTGGTATGAGCGATTCGAGAGGTAGGAAGCAAACCAGGAGAGTGCAGAGCCTGAAATGCCGAGGTCAGACAGAGTGGAAAGAAGGATTTGGTGGTTGACTGTATCGAAGGCAGCAGACAGGTCAAGGAGGACAAGAACAGAAGAGAGAGATGAGGCCTTAGCATTGTGAAGGGCCTCTGTGACAGCAAGAAGAGCTGTCTCAGTGGAGTGAGAGGCCTTGAAACCGGACTGCAGAGGGTCCAGGAGGTCATTTTGGGAGAGATAGAGAGAAAGTTGTTCGGACGCTGCTCGTTCGAGGGTTTTGGAAAGGAATGAGAGAAGAGAGACAGGTCTGTAGTTGTGAATAGCAGTAGGGTCAAGGGAGGGTTTCTTAAGCAGAGGCTTGACTCTTGCAGTCTTTAGAGCAGGCGGGACAAGACCAGAGGACAGAGAGGAGTTAATGAAGGTAGCGAGGAAGGGAGATATGTTAGGTGAGATGGTTTGTAGGAGAGAGGAAGGGATAGGATCGAGGGGGCAGTAAGTGGCTCGGTTTGAGCTGATGAGTTTAAGCACTTCATCAGGAGAGAGAGGAGAGAAGGAAGGAAATCCAGGGACAGGGGGCCGAGAAGCAGGATTGGAGTCGGGAGTGTTAGTGAGGGTGGCTGGAGGATGCAAGGAGGAGCTGATGTCATCCACCTTTTTAGTAAAGAAGGTTACAAAGTCATCAGCAGAGAGGGAGGAGGGAGGGGGAGGGGAGGGAGGGTTGAGGAGCGTGGAGAAGGTGGCGAACAGTTTACTGGGATTGGATGCAGAGGACTGGATTTCAGAGATGAAGAAGAGGTTTTTGCTTTAGAGACAGCATCAGTGAAGTTTGAGTGGATAAGGTGGTAGGAAGAGAGATCTTCAGGGAGATGTGATTTTCTCCATTTTCTCTCAGCTGCCCGAAGCTCAGTTCGATAAGTTCGCAGAGATTCAGTCAGCCAAGGAGAAGGGGGAGAAGATCGGGCAGGCTTAGTGGTGAGTGGGCAAAGAGAATCAAGAGCGGAGGAGAGAGAGGAGAGAAGAGTAGTGGAAGCCCCGTCGGTGGACAGCAGAGCAAATTGCTCGGCAGGGGGAAGTAGGGAGAGGACGGTAGAAGAGAGGGAGTCGGGAGAGAGAGTTTTTAGGTTGCGTCGGGTGGTGGTAGAGTGAGAGGGAGATGGGTGGGAGGAGGGGAGGGGGATGGGAAGGGAGAAGGTGATAAAGTGGTGGTCGGAGACAGGAAGAGGAGTCACAGTGAGATTAGAGGTGGAGCAGGATCTGGTGAAGACCAGGTCAAGCACATTCCCTGCTTTGTGAGTAGGAGGAGATTGAGAGAGGTAAAGGTCAAAGGATGAGAAGAAGTTAAGGAAAGACGGAGATTGTAAGGTTACTGGCTGGATGTTGAAGTCTCCCAGAAGGATGAGTGGAGTACCATCCTCAGGAAAGACGGAGAGGAGGGTGTCCAGCTCGTCCAGAAAGTGACCAAGCGGACCAGGCGGGCGGTAGATTACCACAATGTTGAGCTTGATGGGTAGGGATACGGCAACTGCATGGGACTCAAAAGATGAGATAGACAGATGAGAGAGAGAGGTGACAGTGTAGGTCCATTTGGGAGAGATGAGGATACCAGTGCCACCGCCACGGCCAGAGGCTCTAGGGGTGTGGGAGAAGGAATATGCAGCAGAGAGCGCTGCAGAAGTAGCAGTGTTTTCAGGAATGATCCAGGTCTCTGTGAGAGCTAGAAAGTGGAGGGTTTGAGATAGAGCATGAGCCGAGATGGTCTCAGTTTTCTTAACAGCCGACTGACAGTTCCAGAGACCTCCGGCAATAGTAAAAGGACTGTTTGCGCGCTTAGGGTGGGAGAGATTACCAGAGTTACTACCCCTGAAGCAGCCGTGTCTACGGCGTCTGTGGGCTGAGGTTACAACAGGGATGGGAAGAAAACACATAGTTAGGTAGATGAGTAGGTAGAATAAGAGAGGTAGCAAAAAACCCTATTCTATGGCCTCCCCTCGAAGGCCTTGTCTTTGTGCCCGAGTCTTCGTGCCCGAGGCTACGTGCCGCTGTAGACTGACAGTGTTCAGAAATACTGCTTCAACAGGGCTATAAGCCACACCTCTCTAATCAGCGCCCGTCGTTCCCAGGTGGGTGATTGGGCTGGTGTCAGCTGAGAGCTATCAACCAGCTATCAACCAGCTGAGCCACAGGTTCACTCAGAGACAAAACTAGCCTAAAAAACTACTCCTTTTAGAATAAGGAAATAGCAGACACAAATAACACAAAATAACACACGAGACTGAAGTTAACGTGTGATGTAGCACGAGACTGAAGTTAACGTGTGATGTAGCACGAGACTGAAGTTAACGTGTGATGTAGCACGAGACTGAAGTTAACGTGTGATGTAGCAGGAGACTGAAGTTAACGTGTGATGTAGCACGAGACTGAAGTTAACGTGTGATGTAGCAGGAGACTGAAGTTAACGTGTGATGTAGCAGGAGACTGAAGTTAACGTGTGATGTAGCAGGAGGACGTAGCCTGACACGAGACTGAAGTTAACGTGTGATGTAGCACGAGACTGAAGTTAACGTGTGATGTAGCAGGAGGACGTAGCCTGGCTGAAGCTAAAGTTAAAATGAAGGCTCAGTATGATGAGTGTGTAAGGAAAGTGTTTGATCCATTGAGAAGTAGGAGGAGGGTTGGAATCAGCTGATGGAATGTGGTGTTTAGTGCTGCAGCCTGTCCTGTTTAGAAGCTAGGAAATGTCTGATTCACAGAAAGTAAATTACTTTGATTTTGCTCTAATGAGTATTGTATGACTCTTCTTCTTTCTTTAGGACAGGAGAAGGAGTCCTGGTTTTTAAAAAATTACGAAATATCGTTTTCAAACTTAAAATCACCGAAAATACCCCGTATATATGTCTGTAAAATAATGGGTATAAAATGAAATGGGTACGAGTTTAGGAGCGGTAAAGAGACAAAGAAAAAAAAAATATTTTGGTGTAAACTCGGAAATTAATGTAATTATTAAAGGTGATGGATGATAATTTTTGTGATGCTAAGTTTGTTTTGTATTTTAGCTCTTTTTGCGGGTGTTGGGGAATGTCACAGGGTGATATATGATTGACATGTGATTGTCAGGGACCCCCTTGTTTATTTATGATATTGTAATTTACGTATTTGCCCAGGGAGTCAAATAGGAAGTGGGAGTGGCATAGAGATTACGGCCATGGGTTTCAGGTGCGCGAAGCTCTCTGCTATTCGACTCTGTTAGCTTGATGAGGAAGCATGTATTGCTCCTGTCCTCAGGCGCGGACTGCATAATCGGGCACGTCGGGCAAATGCCCGGTGGCCTGGCCTGAAAAAAAAAAATTGGTGCCCGCAGTCAGGCCACTCACTGAACAGCAGGCCAGGCACCGCCTACTGGTTTACTAGTGGTTTTATTACTTTATTCAGGGTTAAAGTGGGTGCATCTCATTGTAAAATTGGACTCGGCCCAAATTGGGCTTCAAACGGCCCAAATTGGGCTTCAAACGGCCCAAATCTGGCTTCAAACAACCCAAATTGGGCTTGAAACGGCCAAAATCTGGCTTCAAATGGCCCAAATTGGGCTTCAAACGGCCCAAATTGGGCTTCAAATGGCCCAAATTTTTACGCCGATACGTCGGCCTGTATCGGCCTGGCCTGCTTGGTATCTAATGCCCGGCCTGAATTATGATCCCAGTCCGCCCCTGCCTGTCCTTCAGTTCCCTAGTTTTCTCTCTGTTTCCACGTATATGGGTGCGAGTGTGTGTGTCAGACTATTCTTTACCCTTAGCGTCCCTAACCTACCGAACGGGAACTGCCGATGGAGCTCCAGACTACTGATTGGGTTGGCCATATAAGCCGGGCTGTTGAGATGTCATCGCCCCATGCAGTGAAGGTAGGCCGCTCCCATCGCTTTTGAGACTTATGGATTGATTTCTGTGCAAAGACGTATTGTGTTGATGTGACAAGGTTTGGATTGTATTAGACACGAGCTTGATTATATTTTGAGAACCAGACGCTCTGTCACACTAGGTAATCAAAGTTAACTTATATAAAAATGGTCTGGTAACTTGATCATCCATCATGTGATAGAACGCGAAAGAGACTCGAGACTTGCCTTGGGCTTGCCCCTCAAAGACTCGAGACTTGACTTGGACTCAAGCTCAAAGATTTGAGACTTGAGTTGGACTTGCGAAAAATGACGCGAGCATCTCTGCTATAAGCCGATGATCATCATAACTGATTTTGAGAGACTAGTAGGAAGGTTCAATAAACATTAAGGATACAATAAACAAATTAAATTTGATGTATGACTCCATGATATAATGACGCTCCTCCTGAGATTCTACTTCTTTTCGTTTCTTTGAAGCATGATGGTTATGACAGTTTCCCTTTTCTTTACTCAGTTCTTTGCATTTTTATTGAACTCTGCAAGGTATTTTGAGCTGCAATGGTTGTGTAGTAGAGGGCAGAAAAGGCAGTGTTCCATAGTGTGGTCTGCTTCTCCACATTCACAGGTGGTTGGGCCAGTTTTGTAGCCCCATCTGACCAGAGCAGCTTTTGATCATCACTTTCCTCCTCATGAGATGTTAGACGAGGGCGTCAGTAATTCTTCAGGAGTCATGACGTTGGTGGTGGTCAGGGGAGGAGGTGCGGCGAAACAACTGCTTCAGCAATGATGATCAGCAACTGAGGGTGACAGCACATAAGTGAGTAACGACATAGTGAAAACATGGACTCTAATATACTACACCGCTTAGGTGATTGGCTCAGCAAAAAAGCGAGGGAAAGGAATGGCTTAATTGGATATTGGAAAGGTGAGAGAAAAGAATAGTGTGAGCTGATTGGCTATTGTCAGAGAGGGGAAGCATAGGAGACTGAATGGACGGGGAGAGAGGCATGAATGAAAGGGGGCGTGCATAGCAATGCATGGGGTGATATAACGTGAATTGGGAACAGATAGCCGCTGATGTAGGGATGACGTATTTTTGTAGTCAGAACGCGGAAATTCTCGGACTTCCTGGTTCTTCACTGTTTCTGTCTATGGGATTTTTGAATGGGTTTTTGCCACGATGCTTCAAATAATAATAATACATTTATTTTATATAGCGCTTTTCAAAACCCAAAGATGCCTAACAGTAAAACAAAAGACAAGCAACAGGCAACAGAAACAGGCAACAGATACAGACAACAGGCAACAGATACAGGCAACATGTACAAATAACAGTGGCGGTTCAGGGCAAGGTTGTATGGAGAAGCAGAGGAGAGGAAGAGAGCAGGAGGGAGGGGCAGGGGGGGGCGGAGGGTGATGGTTTGGAGGAGGTGGTCAGGGGTAGGGGAGGTTGTAAGCTTGGGAGAACAGATAGGTTTTAAGTCGGGTTTTGAAAGTGGGGAGTGAGGGAGAGTCTCGGACGGTCTGGGGGAGGGAGTTCCAAAGTCGGGGTGCGACGTGGGAGAAAGCACGGTCACCAAAGGTTTTGAGTCTGGATGGGGGGATGATGAGGGTGGCAGTAAAAGAGGATTGGAGTGTACGGGAGGGGCGATGGGGGATGAGGAGGTCAGTCAGGTAGGGGGGGCTAGGCCGTGGAGGGCTTTGAAGGTGAGGAGGAGTAGTTTGAAGTCGATACGTTGCTTGACGGGGAGCCAGTGGAGAGAGTGGAGGAGAGGGGTGATGTGATCACGGGACCGGGTGTGAGTGAGCAGGCGGGCGGCTGAGTTTTGAACCATCTGGAGTCTATGGAGGGAACGGGAGCTGATGCCGGTGAGGAGGGAGTTGCAATAGTCGAGGCGGGAGGAGATGAAGGCATGGATGAGGGATTGAGCAGCAGGTGGGGAGAGGCAGTGTCTGACTTTGGGGATATTGTGGAAATATGAGGTTTTGACAACAGAGCTGACGTGGGGATCGAAGGAAAGGGTGGGGTCCAGGATGAAACCAAGGTTGGGAGGGTGATGGGTCCAGTTTTATTGAGGGTGGATTTGGTGTCAATGAGGAGGAGTTCAGTTTTGTCGCTGTTGAGTTGGAGGAAGTTGTGGGTTAGCCAGGTTTTTATTGCGGATATGCAGTTTTCGATGTGGGTGAGGGGTGGGTTCTGGAGGGATTTGGTGGTGATGTAAAGCTGAGTGTCGTCGGCGTCGCAGTGGAAGTCCAGGTTGAATTGACGGATGATGTGACCAAGGGGGAGTATATAGCAGATGAAGAGCAGGGGGCCGAGGACTGAGCCCTGGGGGACCCCCTGCAAAACAGAGGAGAGGGTGGAGGAGTGACCGGAGACTGAGAGGGAGATTAACTGTTGTCTGTCGGTGAGGTATGAGGTGAGCCAGTCCAGTGCGGTGCCCTCAACACCCAGTTGGTGCAGCCTTTGGAGGAGGATGGAGTGGTTCACAGTGTCAAAGACTGCGCTCAGATCTAGTAGAACTAGGATGTTGAGGGCACCAGAGTCAGCGGAGGTGAGGAGCTCGTGATGACTTTGGAGAGGGCGGTTTCGGTGCTGTGGAAGGGACGGAAGCCAGACTGTAGGGGTTCATAGAGGTTGTGGGAGTGAAGGTGGGAGTGAAGTTGGGTGGCGACGATGCGCTTGAGGGTTTTGGAGAGGAATGGCAAGTTGGAGATGGGGCAGTAGTTGGAGAGGTTGGCAGGGTCGAGGGTGGGCTTTTTGAGGATGGGGGTGACGGCGGCGAGTTTGTAGACAGAGGGGACGTGACCTTGGGAGTTCAGGGGAGGAGAGTGTATTATTGTCCGGGGGTTGGAGGAGCTTTTTAACAGTGGAGAAGAGAGTGTGGGGGTTCCTGTTGGTGCTGTTGATGAGGGTGAAGTAGGCAGATGTGGCGGCTTGGAGTGCATCACGGTAGGAGGAGAGGTGCTGTTTGTAGAGTTTGGCGTGGACAGTGAGGTGGGTTTTCTTGAAAAGTCTTTCCAGTTGCCGGCCGGTCTGTTTTATCGTGCGGAGTTGGGGAGTGAACCAGGGGGAGGAGGAGGTGAATGAGACTGTGGAGGTTTTCAGGGGGGCCAGCGAGTCAAGGGAGTCAGTGAGTGCAGAATTGAGGAGGGTGGCATAGTCGTCAGGGGAGGAGGGGGCGGAGTCAGGGGGGGGGGGGGGTTGAGGATATAGTCTCGGAGAGAGTGGGTGGGTCAATGGATTTGATATTACGGAAGGAGATGGTGCATTTGTTGGGGCGGCGGGGTGAGGGCAGGGGAGCAGAGAAGAGAATGCAGTGGTGGTCAGAGAGAGGGAAAAAGAGAGGGTGAGGGTTGGAGATGGGTAGAGAGGAAGAGCAGACTAGATCAATAATGTGGCCTTTGGTGTGGGTGGGGAAGTTGATGTGCTGGGTGAGGTGAAAACAGTCGAGGAGAGAGAGGAAGTCAGATGTCAGAGGGGAGTCGGGTTGGTCAACGTGGATGTTCAGGTCACCGGTGAGAAGGAGGCGGGAGGAAAGAGAAGAAGCGATGGTGAGGAGTTCAGAGAGTTCCGACAGAAAAGAGGGGTGGGGCTTGGGGGGACGGTAAAAAAGAAGAGCAGTGATGGAGTTGGGAAGTGAGAAGGCAAGGTGTTCAAAGGAGGACAGGGATGGGAGGTTGAGGTTGAGTTCATTGATGAGTAGAGATTGTTTATGGAGACCGTGAGACCCCCCCCATGCCCAGAGAGGTGGGGCTTGGCGATGTAACTGTAGTTGAGGGTGGCCTGATTGAGTGAGTAGAAGTCCAGCGGCTGTTGCCATGTTTCAGTGAGGAGAAGATCAATGTTATTGTCCAGGATGAGTTCGGATATGAGGTCTGTGGGCAACGCAAGCTTAATCAAATGCGAACCAGTTTTCACCCGGATAATCTTCACACGAGGACCACTTTCATGAGTTTTGAAGCGGAAATGCGAGCCCTATAAGTAAAAAGCTTGTGCTAAACTAATCCAGAACTACACACAGTGTCGTATAGGCTAAGTTCCCCGTCACGTCAGCACTCAACCTGGACTGTTGTTGATGTGTGCGCTGCTGTGCACTGATTACCCCGGGCTGAACGGGCTGAACCAGCTGGTGAGGGAAAGATAATTTCCGTGTTCGTCCTTTGAAGTGATGACGTTATTGACGTACAGTATAATATCCCCGTCGACTCAACAGTGTAGTCTCATTTAGCCGTTTGCTAGCTAGCCGCCCGTTTAACGGCACGTAAAAGCTTCAAAACTCATAAAAATGGTCCTCATGTGTGAAGATGATATTACTAAACACTGGTTCGCGTTTGATTAAGCTTGCGTTGCCCAGAGAACTTATTAGAAGCATCGCGCCAAAAACCCATTCAAAAATCCCATAGGCGAAAACAGTGAAGAACCAGGAGTGTTAGCATCGATGATTTCCGGACTTGTTCCTGCGGCTCTCTATTGGCTGCAGAAGTAGGCTTCATTATTGAAATTAGTCTAAGACTAAGACCTTTTTTAAGACTTTTTCAAGACCACGCTACTTTTGTCACATGGGCGATAGGAGTGTAAATCACGAGTTTCATCACGATACAATATTATATTGATACTTTGGACAACGATACAATATTAGCTGATATCACAAAGTCTGCCACAATACGATATTGATTTAATTCAGCGGTCTGTGATCGATATGGAACGCCCATTTAACACCATCAGCACAATAGCTACAAAATGCAATACCTCTCAAATGACGATTAAGAATTTTTAAGACGTTTTAAGGGCCTTCATTTTCCCTAAATTGATGTATCAACGTTTAATACTTTTCAAGAGCCGATACCCTGCTGTTGAGCTCTGCTGTGCCTCTTTTGGCTGGGATCTGGGATCATAATAAAGTTGAACACGATTTCAGACGGACAAGCCCGTCTTTATTGTCACACGGTTACACATCAACACATGCACGGAGGGCCACAAACACACACATGCTGACGGTGGCCGGTGAAATTTGTCCTCTGCATTTAACCCATCCTGGCTTTGTCCTTTCCTCCGGGGGGCAGGCCAGGAGCAGTGGTCGCTTTCTCGTACAGCGCCCGGGGACCGACTTCGGATGTTGTCGTCACTGGTCGGATGATGATGACGATCTGATCTTCTGCATGTTTTTAATGGGGGGGGGGGGGGTTATATACAGAGGAACCCCCCTGGGGGAGCACGGGGAGAACATGCAAACTCCACACAGACAGAAAGGCCCTTACGACGAGATACCCCACCTGGGCAGTAGGCACTGAAGATATGGGGGGAACACAACCACAGCGCCCGCAGTGTCCCGGGCGAGAACCGAACTCAGGACCTTCTGACTGCGAGGCGACAGCTCTACCACTGAGCCACCGTGCCCCCTGAACTGAAATGAATTTCAACTGAGCTGGTTTGAACCTGCTGGGAGAGCCAGATGGATGGAGTTTGCCAGCATAGGTGAATGAGTGATGAAAAGTTTAGACAATGACAGGAAAGTAGTTTACAGAAGTTCAATAGCCTTTAATTAAAATAACTTCCCTGAAACTGATAGATGATGTGATAAAAGCCACTCAACTCAAACACAAACAATTCCTTCGTAATTGCTGTGTCACTGTCACCCAAACCTGATAGCTATCATCTGTGCATAGGAATACGGAAGTGCTATGGTTAGATGTAGTGCCAAAGAATTTTGATTTGAGGATCATTAGCACAGTGATAAAATATTGTGCTTCCACAAGGGAGAGCTGGGTTCAAATCCTGGATGGGGTAGTTTTTTTTTAATCTGTCCTCATTGTAACCCTGATGAAGACCTTGTCGGTCGAAACCGGTCGGTTTTTTAATTGTTAATTGTTCTACATGTAAAGCCATGCAATAATAAAGGCTTTTTAACTTTAAATTAACTAGTTTTCCTTGCTCCACGTACGAGTGCCTGAAGCCTGCCTTTTGCTCCAGTTTTCTTTTAATGTTGCATAATTGTTAATCTGGACATATTTGATGTATTAAGTTGCTAAATGAACTTTATCATGATGTATTACTGCTTGCTGGGATAGCTTGGTACATATTTGGATGTGAAGCTCAAAAGGCCCTATATAAGACATGCCACAACAAATAGCTAAGTAGTCCACACCAGTACACAAAATAAACAACAAAGATCACATCACAAAATAAACAACGATGATGCTGATGATGATAAGAATAAAATGATATTATAGGGATATATGATTCAGTTTCAGTTGTTCTAGTCTCATATTTAGTCACGTATATGGGAGACTGAAGTTTATTTATCCACATTTTTATTTATAATTGCGCTTCCTTTTTTTTGTTGCATTTTCCCCTCCAGATAACATTCAATTCCGCAATCATCCTATGAGAAAC
Source organism: Poromitra crassiceps (assembly GCF_964638095.1). Classification (NCBI taxonomy): domain Eukaryota; kingdom Metazoa; phylum Chordata; class Actinopteri; order Beryciformes; family Melamphaidae; genus Poromitra; species Poromitra crassiceps. Next base: position 17,086,851 of record NC_139642.1, on the reverse strand, counting down.
ATATATGTGTGCATCTATCAATATTTTCACCAAAGACAAATCAAAATACCGGAAAAATGCACTCAACCCTCAATAGTTTCTGTGCTGAATCCTCAAAAAATGTCACAGAAAGGACGTTTGCCAGCCAGCATAGTTCAATACAATGAGTGATGAAAAGTTTAGACAAGCTCAGCTAAGTACTTGGCAGAAGATGAATTGAAATAACTTACAGTAGCACTTAAACTGATGTGCTGATGTGCCTTGATTGCTGTGTCAACCAAACCTGATACGCAGCATACTTTTCATTCAGGAGGGGGGGGGGGGGGGGGGGGGGGGGGGGCATCATAGGTTACAGTGTTTCCCAAAAGGTGGGTCAGAACCCACAGGTGTGTCGCAGGAGATTTTATTTGGGTCACCAAATAAATGTGCAGAATTTCTTGCACTGTCATTTATTTAAATTGTGGATATTGTTTCACTGATGAGAAGTAAAAACACAGACAGCCTGTTAACGCCACCTAAATGCATTTATTTGGTCTCATTTATAAAATATTTGTGAAACGTTTACCGTATCATCAGCTTCAGGTCACTTATTTTAATTAAAGGCTATTGATATATACTGTATATATATATATATATATATATATATATATATATATATATCAATAGCCTTTAATAGCCTTTAATTAAAATAAGCGACCTGAAGCTGATGATACGGTAAACGCCACTCATCTAACACAAACAATCCCTTAGTAATTGCTGTCACCCAAACCTGATAGGTAGTGTGGTGTTCATTCAGGATGGGGTGGGGGGGGGGGGGGGGGGTGGCTTGTAGCCTATACTTGTTAACCCAAATAATTGTCCAGAGGTAAACACCATGTAAACACCATGCAGGTAAACACCATGCAGGTAAACACCATGCAGGTAAACACCATGTAAACACCATGCAGGTAAACACCATGTAAACACCATGCAGGTAAACACCATGCAGGTAAACACCATGTAAACACCATGCAGGTAAACACCATGCAGGTAAACACCATGTAAACACCATGCAGGTAAACACCATGTAAACACCATGCAGGTAAACACCATGCAGGTAAACACCATGCAGGTAAACACCATGTAAACACCATGCAGGTAAACACCATGCAGGTAAACACCATGTAAACACCATGCAGGTAAACACCATGCATCGCAAATTGACAAAATGCTTCTTACTAATGACCCTCGATTCCTAGGGTGGAGACTCTGGAGATGATGCGCCGCCTGCCCTCTTCTCCCTACTTATACTTCCACTGTTGTCCCACTGATGTGACTGATGACATCACAATTTGTGATGTCATCACTGATGACATCACAATCGTGACTGAACCAGACCACCAACCACAGACAGCCACCCACTTAGCCAATTTTAACCAAGATTATTGCTTATTGTTGTCTCTTTTCAAATTTATATTATTATTGCTCTGTGTGCCTTTGCTATCTTATGCTATGTTTCATACTCATTGCGTGTTGCTTTTGCTATATTCATGTCCTGTGGAGCCTCCTGGCCTGAGAATTTCACAAGAGTGTAACTGGAGTGACAATAAACATGTTGAAATCTTGAAAGCCCTGCAGAAAGCTTGATGTTGACCAATGCCCACCCTATACATTCAGAGTTCTAGACTGAAAGCCCTGCAGAAAGCCTATGCCATCCTTCTTGATGTGACAACCCCATACATTGAGAGTTCTAGACTCTCCCTCTGGTTCCTGTTGAAGACACTGAGGATTAACACAGAGAGAAACACTCCTTTGTTGTTAAATAGATACACGCTCACACTTTGCTGTAGTAATGCTTTACTGTAATGCACTGTACTTTCCCCTAGACCACAACGCACTGCATTATTTTAACTTTTGTATTGTTTTTGTGTTGTTCTTTGTGCTGTTTATTGCTGTGCCGCTTTGGGTGAAACAAATTGTGCTCTTGGATCATAATAAAGTTGACCTGAACTGAACTTGCACTGGTTTTTAACCTGCTATGGAGTGCCAGATCAGTGTTTGTCAGCCAGCATAGTTCAATACAATGAGTGATGAAAAGTTTAGACAAGCTCAGCTAAGTACTTGGCAGAAGATGAATTGAAATAACTTACAGTAGCACTTAAACTGATGTGCTGATGTGCCTTGATTGCTGTGTCAACCAAACCTGATACGCAGCATACTTTTCATTCAGAACGGGGGGGGGCATCATAGGTTACAGTGTTTCCCAAAAGGTGGGTCAGAACCCACAGGTGTGTCGCAGGAGATTTTATTTGGGTCACCAAATAAATGTGCAGAATTTCTTCCACTGTCATTTATTTAAATTGTGGATATTGTTTCACTGATGAGAAGTAAAAACACAGACAGCCTGTTAACGCCACCTAAATGCATTTATTTGGTCTCATTTATAAAATATTTGTGAAACGTTATACAGCTAGACAGATAGCTACACTACAAAGTTAAGGATGCTGAAACTTTATACAGCTAGACAGATAGTTAACACTACAAAGTTAATGATGCTGAAACTTTTCTTGCCTTCTGATGATTTTCTTTCTTTTTACCACGTGCGCCGGGCCCGGCGCCACGAGGGGGCGCCAGGGGGCTTTGCACCCTCAGTTCAATTTTCTGCCCCCTCACTTAAAAAAAAAAAAAAAATATATATATATATATATATATATATATATATATATATATATATATATATATATATATATATAGAATAGTTCATCTATAAAGGCCAGTTAGGCAATGTTTGTACCTGACATGTTTCGGCTGCTGTTTCTGCAGTCTTCATCAAATTTGATCAGTTTAAGTTGATGTAGGCTACCCCCTATAAACATAGCTCTGTTGTTTCAGAATTGGCAGGGAAGCGCTATTTGCTGTGCTTTGGTTGTCACAAGGTATTTGAACCTCACTGCATGTTGTAGTGATCCTGACATGATTAAAACACACACACACACACACACACACACACACACACACACACACACACACACACACACACACACACACACACACACACACACAGAGAGAAATTGCATGCCATGAGCAGAAAGATGGAGACAACGCATCTGATCACTTTATTTCTTTAATTTAATGAACCTGGCACTGACTGGCTATTATTTTGTTTTGTTTTTTGCAGCAATTGTTTATTCTATGACTTTTCATATAGACATATATGTTCAGAGTGCTCCAGACAGGTCCCGCATTTCACGTTATGCAAAGCTCAGCTCTATTAATGCCTTAATCTGCTGCTGTGAAATAAATGTTTTATTTGATTTTTCTTGTGTTGTTATTGTGCTTTTCAGAGGTTGTTATGGTTAAAAAGTCCAGAAATAGGCATAGCGGGTATATAACCTATGTTTTACGATATATGATAAACATATCATATAAAAAAATAAAAATAAAATAAAAAAAATAAAAAAAATCAGCCCCCTCCCCAGTTATAACCGCCCCCCAAGTCATTTCATCCTGGCACGCTGGACAAGAGACAGTTGGGCCGGATTTGCCCTTGTTTCCACAGTTTTCATTGAGGTGTGTGTGTGTGTGTGTGTGTGTGTGTGTGTGTGTGTGCATGCAGTGGTTTCAGGTATGTGTGTGTGTGTGCGTGTGTGTGTGTGTGTGCGCGCGCGCACGCACGTGGTTTCAGGTGTGTGCAGGCCCGGTTCTACGGGGGTGCAAAAGCATGCATTGCACCCTTATTTTAATTGTCTGCATGCTCAGTTGAAAAGTAAAAAAAAAAAAAAAAAAAAAACTTTTTTTTTTTTTTTTTTTATAAATGCTACAGCTGCACACTTACTGTTTAAACTTGAATTATAGTTGTTGTTTTTCTTTGTTCTTTGATGTGATTTTATGGCTTTTTGGCACCTATATGTAACCTTTTAAGGTTGAGATAATTGTATTATCATTATATGGTCCAAATATTTCAGTAAAGCACTTGAAACACTTGAAATATTCTTGCTTGGGTGGTATCATTCTACTTGAAATGATGGTCAAACGCATTATTTTTAGTAAAATAACATGTCAAATTTTTCGGGCGGCCGGCCTTTGGCCGGCCACCCGAGTGGGCCCGGCCTTCGGTCGGGCATCTGCACCCCTTCCTATCTAGGATGCACCCCTAGTCATCTTGTTCTGGAACCGGCCCTGGGTGTGTGTGCACATGGTTTCAGGTGTGCGTGTGTGTGTGCGCACGCACGCACGTGGTTTCAGGTGTGTGTGTGCGCTCGTGGTTTCAGGTGTGTGTGTTCGCGCTTGCTTTCCGGTGTGGCGGTGTGTGTGTTCGCGTGTGGTTTCAGGGGTGTGTGTTCGCGCATGGTTTCAGGTGTGTGTGTGTGTGTGTGTGTCATTTCAGGTGTGTGTGTGGCAACACAACTCACGGAACAGAAATATATATATATATATATATATATATACATATGCTTTAATTGTTAATATATATGCTTTAATTGTTAAATTGTTTTATTTATTTATTTATTCCTATTTAATTTGGGACGTACCCTTGTATCTGATGGTGGCGTTGGATTCATGGTATATATATATCAGGGTAGGAAATTCACTTTTTTTAAACAAGGGCTATTTTTGCCCGTGTGAAATATATTTCGGGGGCATTTTTGGATAATTTCCAAGGCAATTTGATCAAATGTTGGGAAATACCTTAATTGCACCTACCTGTATGTAGCATGACAGACCAATCAATGACTCTTATCCAAGCATATTTTATTTAGAAAAGTTCATAAACAATCACAGTTAAAGATCCTTATTTCCTATCTTAACACTGTTGATTGTCTGGCATGTTATTAATGTACTTGGCAAAAACATGAGTGAACTAGCTGCCCTTCGACGGCGCAACATTGGCATGTGGCCTTGTGCCACATCATGCCAGGGTACAAAGGCAATTGCTCTGACATCGTGAAGAGCGATTTTTCTGAAATGTGTCTTAAAATGATTCAATCACACATCCTTTGCATAGGGCAGGGTATATTAAACTGAGACCACTGATGCTTATGAAGCAACTGACAGTAGGCAGGCTGGTAGCAGGGCACTGCCAAGGTGGCCTTAGGGATCTCAGGGCATCACGGCCAGAGAATTCCCACTCTAGCCAGCAGCTAAGTACATTAATGCAGGAAATGCAAAGGCATAATGACAGAGGGAAAAAGATGAGACTGTTGAGAATATCAATGTTCCTCAGACATGTTACTATGAAAAGCTCTATATGGCTAAAATGACAATATATTTCCTTTCCATCCACCTCCATGGCGTCCGCCATTTTGGGAAAACGTCACACAAGACACGTCACGAGTCGTGATCGCAAAGCTTTCAGAAAATGTCATATTCACGGTAAACACGATCCAACTTTAAGAGCCCATTTTTTGACATGATGTGACCCAACTTTGAAGTCAGAAAATAAAAACTAGGACATTCAAGTTTCGGTACATCGGTAATATCATCAGTGACATCATCAATGACATCATCAATGATGTCACATGTAACAGTATGCTGACTTCTTTCCTCAGAATTCTAACTTTTTTCTCAGAATTGTGGCATAACGTAAAGGTAAAGGTAAAGTCCCACTGATTGTCACACACCTGAGTGTGCAAAATTTGTTCTCTGCATTTGACCCATCCCCTGGGGGGAGCGGTGAGCGGCAGCAGTGCCGCGCTCGGGGATCATATGGTGATCTAACCCCCCAATTGCAACCCTTTGATGCTAAAATCAGAATGCTGACTTTTTCCCCTCAAAATTCTGACTTTAATCTGAGAATTCTGAGTTTAATTTCAGAATTCTGACAATTTTCCCCTCCAGAATTCTGACATTAAAGTCAGAATTCTTATTTCTAACCTTATTTTCAGAATTCTGACTTTATTCTCAGAATCCTGACTTAAACTCAGAACTCAAATACATTTTTCACATATGGCCCAAATCCTTTTTGGTAGTAAAAAAAAAAAGGGGGTCGGCAACCTTTTTGAGATGAAGTGCCATTTTCAAATTTGCTTGTCAATCAGTGCCACACCAAGATTAATGACTCGCACATCACAATGTAAATCTCCAACAGATGTGTAATATTATTCCATCCAAAATCAGGCCATTTAAATGAGAGCATTATACTTAAGCAATATCACACGAGAGGGAGTGCGGTTGTTGGCTAATATGGGCACTGCTGTGATTCGGTCGCAGGCACGAGGCCGCAGGCCGTACTGTGATGGTACACTCGAAGTGTTGATAGATTTCAATGACGTTCATTTTGATTTAATTCACTCGTTTTCTGACCGAGATAACTCGTTTGCTTTGCTATTCTCTCTGTGGAATGGTCGGCTGTGCGCTGATCTGAGGGGGTGTGTCGTCACCACGGCAGCAGCTAATATGGGCATATCCTGTAATTGTTCCACTCTATCAGAAGGCTGTATTACCTAGGTCAGCCTCTAAAACGTGATCAGGACAGGATGACTGACATGTGATTTTTTCAGTCGCCCGGCCATGTTGACTCTGCTGTCAGCTGATCTTCACCAAGTATTTTATAAAACCAACTCACACAATCATCCTCTGAAAAGATGTTGTCACACAAAATATATCTTTATTTTTTTTACAAAAATAGATTATAAATCTAAGCTAGTGCAGGTTCAGTCCGCATCCATGGATATGAATTTAGGATTTAGTTCAACAACTAACAAAAACCACATAGAGTTCATCAAGTAATGTGGGGTGTGTGTGTGTGCGCGCACCATCAACATATATATTTAATATAGCTCAATGGCGCGCGCACACACACACTTGCATGTGTGTGTTTGTACCAAGGGGCAACCTCCGTGGCTGAAAAGTGAACCCAATGCAGAAGTGACTTAAACCTGCATTATTTCTAATGGCCAATAGAGGGCGAGTCCACTGGCTGCAAAAAGAAGTCAATGGGAATATGACCCTACTCCTCACTTGATTTATGACCTCAGTAAACACTTTCCTAATGAGTTGATGGTCTCAATCACTAGTTTCAAGTCTTCTTCAATACAACATGATGATCATTTAGTCAATTATGGTCCCATTTAGAGAACATGATTAACTCATTGAGTGCCAATGACGACAATCGTCGTCAATTCGTTTAGTAATGTAGAGTGGCAATGACGACGATTGTCGTCAATTGCGTTTTTTGGCGGTGGGACGTGGATCAAAGCCTAATATATATATACAAAAGGCTCAATATCTCAGCTTCTAGATGGAAGCTGTTTGCTGTTTTTGACCTATCTTCTCCGGCTGATAACTAAAGAACGGAAAATTATATCAATAAACTTTTTTTTGCTGCTGATACAATAGACTCTCATCGTTCTTTGTGCGTGTTCGGTGTTTACATAGTAATATCACACAATATTCTGTGGGCCTCGAGAAATCACTGAAAACGCTCTGAAACTCTGGCACTGGGAGCGTCCGTTCTCCAAAAGTGGCTGGCACTCAATGAGTTAACAGGCCGGCTGTCCAGTGATCATGGAGCTCAGGGGCGTAGTGGAGGGTAAACACAGTTTATTCACCTCTTTGAAATGAGGCAGAGTTTACTCACATATTTTCACTTCAACTGTATCAATCAATGAGGGGAAACAAGGTGGGAAAACGTATCACCTTGGATAGTTTTACCCACCTCTAGCTGCTAGATTATAATCTCACGGCACAATTTAGCAAGTCTGTTATTTTGATCCCCCTTTATTTTTACACAATTTGAAATCAACGCAATTTCTGAATATCAGTGAAGTACTGCAATTTATAGATTGATTATGCTATAACGGTTATTTTTACTGATACTTATGCTTAAATCAACCCAGTGGCACTAATACTCTGGTTTATTTAAATAAAAAAATTGGCTAGTGGAAATTCGGATTGGCTGGTAATTAACTTTAAAATGTAGGAGGCGGGTATTGGCTGGTGATCAAAATAGTTAATTTCAAGCCCTGCACATCTGTATTTACCACTATACCCCTGGAGCCCCCTGGTGGAGCTCGCCGATCACAGACTAAAAAATAAAAATAATAATAACAATAATCATAATAATCATAATGACAATGATAATAATAATAATAATAATGATAATAATAATAATAATAATAATAATAAGAATAAGAATAAGAATAATAGTAATAATAATAAAATGGAGAGTCCACAAAACAGGAGTCCACAAACCAATGGGTGATGTCACAGTGTCTACGTCCATATTTGTTACAGTCTGTAATTTTCAAGAGATTTGATATATTTCTTTTGCAAGAAAATGGTCAAATTGAAAGAATAGCAGCACTAAATTTGGTGGAACCCTGAATATTGAGAAAAGGTTGGTCTCTGAGTGATCACACACAGTGGGAATAAGCGGCTGCATGAGGGTGGCTGTGCCGTGCGTTCAAGCTTTGGTGCGCTTAGGTAGCCGCACCATGCAGGCCGTGCCGTGCGTTCAAGCCTTGGTGCGTTCAGGCCGTGCCGTGCGTTCAAGCCTTGGTGCGTTCAGGCCGTGCCGTGCGTTCAGGCCTTGGTGTTCAGCATCTCGAGCAGTAGTTTGTGCAGGGGAATGCAGTGCAGGCGGTGCAGGTGGAGCAGCGTCTGCGCCGCGTGGCCGGCCGTCTGCCGCAGCAGAGGCAGACTGAGCAGCAGCCTGCCCGCGCGCCGCGCGCCCCTTGCCAGCAGGGCCTCAGCTCGCCGTGCGCCCCCTGCTGGTAGGGCCTCAGCTCGCCGCGTGCCCCCCGCCTGAAGGGCGCCCCCTGCCTGCAGGGCCTCGTACTCCTGCAAGGCCTCGTGAAGACCATCCTGGAAGCGCTGCACTGAGTCGGGACAGTCCACGGGGTCTGCGTCTGGGGAGGAGGAGAGAGACAGAGAGGAGGGGTGAGTACTGGAGAATAACAGCAACTTGTGAAAGACAATAGATTTGGTTACATGGTCCAATGTGATGAGCCTGGCTAAATAAATTAACTTTCCATGGTCAATATAATATCCACGCCCGGTGTCTTGACGGCTGTGATGTATCATCCCTGTCCGGCCTCCACTCTCCTCCACTCAGCAGAGGCAAACCGGAGGCAGCAGAGCGTTTGCGTCGGGTGGTTCTTTTTCCCTCCACACTCTACCTTAAAAGCGTTTAGCGCACACCTAGTCGTTAACTATCGCTTAAACTACTTATTTTACTTCATTTCTATCTTGTTTATTTCGTTCTCATCTCATGTGTTTGAATATGCTTTGGCAACATGCACGTGTACATCATGCCAATAAAGCTCCTCGAATTGTATTGAATTGAATTGAATTGAATTGAATTGAGTTGAAATGAGTTGAATTGCATTGAATTGAATTGAATTGAATTGAATTGAATTGAGTTAAATTGAATTGAGTTGAATTGAGTTGAATTGAATTGAGTTGAATTGAGTTGAATTGAGTTGAATTGAATTGAGAGAGCGAGAAAGAGGGAGTGCGAGAGAGAGAGAGTATGGGAGCCATTGGGACGGTCAAGTGGGCTGCATGAAAAGGTCAAGGTCATCCTCTGGGTGTTTGTACACACACACACACACACACACACACACACACACACACAGTGACAGTGACAGTAACAGTGTTGTTGAGAGTCTGACTCCTCAGACAGACAGTTAACAGTATATAGATCTGCAGCAGCAGTCTGTCAATACAGTGTATTGATCTGAGGCACAGACAGTGGGAGACTGGCCAGACTGCAGCTGGGCTCACACCCCCCGTCCCTGTCAGTTAAGCCCCTTTTAGATTGGCCCCAAAACCCCACTAATATTATCTATGAATAATATCCACAAAATACTGGCTTTTTCTTCAGTTCTAAAAGTTAGCAAGCCGGCATTTAGCTGGTGATCAACGCCTCGTCTGTGAACGGCACGCGGTATAAATGTTGGCGTTGTTCCAAAGTGTTATTTTCCGCCCCTGCTTCTCCTCCTCTGGATTTCATGTATTTGCCGCCCCTCAGTGATTCAGTGATTCCCGCAGGCTGAAATTCCAGTTGAACGCTTTGGAAATCATAACGTCGAGAGCTTCCAGCTCGCACAGACCACAGACACAGATGTAGCCAGCTAGTTTCGTCTGTTTGTTGTTGTTGATTGTTCACACTGTAAACATGAAAGCCAGATTATTGGCAATTCTGGCAGCAGTGGAGGTTGAAGATCCCCCTGGCAGGAGAAGAGGTAGGAGGAGTGACACTGACGAGCAGCGCGCTTTTCCTCCAAATGTTGAAACTTTTTTCAGCTTGAGACGCCAGAGCGCCCCGCCCAAAAAAAACTAGCCGCCAAGAGCGCTTAAACGCCAGGTTTGATCCTTGAAAGAGGAGCGCTCCTAGCGTGTCCTTACCATAGAGAATAATTGAAGAAAGGCGCTGGCTTCTGAAATACACACGTCCTGTGTGAACAGCCCCTAAGGCTATTTACTTAATAGCTTAATAGCTAAATGCTAACTTAAATGCATTATTTTGAATGCAGGCTGGCCTGACACTGGGCCTGGGCAGCCGTGTGAGAAGGGAGAAGGGAGGGGGAAGAGAGTCCGCAGCCGTGGAGAAACTGAACGGGTTGAGATTTGATTTTGTTTGATGGTTAAACCTAAAGCAAAAACTCCATACTCTTCCCCAGTCAGTTTTAGTCCAACTAAATGAGTGAGCTCCGTCCAATCAGGAGCCAGTCTGCAACGTCTGAGCTGGACAGCCTCCTCTCAGCTAATCAATACTCTGCCCTGCTTCAGCTCCCAGCCGATCAATATCAATAACCACGTACCCCTCTGGGATCAATACACTCAGTGTGTGTGTGTGTGTGTATGTGCTTGTGTGTGTGCTCGTGTGTGTGCCTGTGCGTGTGTGTGGTCCCACCAGAGTTAGCCAGAGCCATGGCCTTGAGCGTCACCGCCTCCTCCTGGCTCAGACTCATGGATTGGTACTTGGCGGTCAGGTGACGCAGCGCGGTGTACAACTCGGCCAGTCCCGCGGCGCGGCACTGAGCCTCGTCCAATCGCAGGTTCCCGGCGAACACAAGCTCCGCCCCCGCCGTGCGCTGCGAGCGCCACGCCACGCCCACCAGCAGCGCCTCCATCCAACCCCTCTGCAGCAGGGACATCTGGTCCACCAATGAGAGTGCAGAGAAGCCTGGAGAGGGGCAGGGCAAAGCAGGTGTCAATCAGCTGTGACAGTAGTTGCATTTACATGCACACTTTTTCCTCAATCTGATTGAAATGAATTGGTTTGAACATTACGGGTCAACTGTTTACATGGGATGTGATTTAATATGACCTGGTGTTTACATGGGATGTGATTTGATGCATACTTGTTTTCACCTCCTACACAGATGTGTATCATGTTCTGTCCCAATCATTATTACCTAATTAACCCAAATAAAATACATAAACAATGCACCACACGTGTGCCTGTCAATCAATCAATGTGTTGTTGTCAAGGCCTATGACGCTTGTGGCTCTGTCTATGGTGTGGCTATTGTGTGTGCATAAGTGCATACGTGTGCGTGTGCATGAACATGCTGTTTACAGGACGTAAATGCGTGCATTACACATATTCCTCGTTTTTGTGCATCGATATAAAAAACAACTTTTCAGGGTAACCCTAACCCGTTAAAAATCATAATTAAAACTGGAAATAAGGTCCGGAATTTTCCTTTAATACATCCAATCAGGATCAGTGTTTACCTGGGATGTGTTTGGCCCAGCCAATCAGGAGCAGCAGCTCCCTGTTCAGCAGTTCGCACAGTGTCAGCAAGGTCCGCAGGCTGCTGTCATTGGTCGAATCGTCCTGACTGGCAGCCAGGGGGGCGGGCTCTGTCATCAGCAAATGAGAAATGACCTTGTTTCCTAGGAGATGGGAAAAACAATACCATTCAAATAAATAAACAGATGCATACATTTTGTTTTAAATAGAACATGAGTGGAATAAGTGTGTGTGTGTGTGTGTGTGTGTGTGTGTGTGTGTGTGTGTACTCACTGTTGCTCACAGGGTGTGTGTGTGTTTGTGTGTGTGTGTGTGTGTGTGTGTACTCACTGTTGCTCACAGGGTGTGTATTTGTGTGTGTGTGTGTGTGTGTGTGTGTGTGTGTGTACTCACTGTTGCTCACAGGGTGTGTGTGTGTGTGTGTGTGTGTGTGTGTGTGTGTGTACTCACTGTTGCTCACAGGGTGTGTGTGTGTGTGTGTGTGTGTGTGTGTGTGTGTGTGTGTGTGTGTGTGTGTGTGTGTGTGTACAATCACTGTTGCACACAGGGTGTGTGTGTGTGTGTGTGTGTGTGTGTGTGTGTGTGTGTGTGTGTGTGTGTGTGTACTCAGTGTTGCACACAGGGTGTGTGTGTGTGTGTGTGTGTGTGTGTGTGTGTGTGTGTGTGTACTCACTGTTGCTCACAGGGTGTGTGTGTGTGTGTGTGTGTGTGTGTGTGTGTGTGTGTGTGTGTGTGTGTGTGTGTACTCACTGTTGCTCACAGGGTGTGTTTGTGTGTGTGTGTGTGTGTGTGTGTGTGTGTGTGTGTGTGTACTCACTGTTGCTCACAGGGTGTGTGTGTGGGGTTTTGACATATAATCCCTGTCCAGCCTCCAGTCTCCTCTTGTATTTCTGCCGGCCTCCTCTCACTCGGTCCATACGAACACCTGAGACACATACTGTTAGCTTTGACTCCGCCCACTCCACCCTTACATACGAACACCTGAGACACAGAGACTGTTAGCTTTGACTCCGCCCACTCCACCCTTACACCTGAGACACAGAGACTGTTAGCTTTGACTCCGCCCACTCCACCCTTACATACGAACACCTGAGACACAGAGACTGTTAGCTTTGACTCCACCCACTCCACCCTTACATATGAATACCTGAGACACAGAGACTGTTAGCTTTGACTCCGCCCACTCCACCCTTACATACGAACACCTGAGACACAGAGACTGTTAGCTTTGACTCCGCCCACTCCACCCTTACATATGAATACCTGAGACACAGAGACTGTTAGCTTTGACTCCGCCCACTCCACCCTTACATATGAATACCTGAGACACAGAGACTGTTAGCTTTGACTCCGCCCACTCCACCCTTACACCTGAGACACAGAGACTGTTAGCTTTGACTCCGCCCACTCCACCCTTACACCTGAGACACAGAGACTGTTAGCTTTGACTCCGCCCACTCCACCCTTACATACGAACACCTGAGACACAGAGACTGTTAGCTTTGACTCCGCCCACTCCACCCTTACATACGAACACCTGAGACACAGAGACTGTTAGCTTTGACTCCGCCCACTCCACCCTTACATACGAACACCTGAGACACAGAGACTGTTAGCTTTGACTCCGCCCACTCCACCCTTACATATGAATACCTGAGACACAGAGACTGTTAGCTTTGACTCCGCCCACTCCACCCTTACACCTGAGACACAGAGACTGTTAGCTTTGACTCCGCCCACTCCACCCTTACACCTGAGACACAGAGACTGTTAGCTTTGACTCCGCCCACTCCACCCTTACATACGAACACCTGAGACACAGAGACTGTTAGCTTTGACTCCGCCCACTCCACCCTTACATACGAACACCTGAGACACAGAGACTGTTAGCTTTGACTCCGCCCACTCCACCCTTACATACGAACACCTGAGACACAGAGACTGTTAGCTTTGACTCCGCCCACTCCACCCTTACATACGAACACCTGAGACACAGAGACTGTTAGCTTTGACTCCGCCCACTCCACCCTTACATACGAACACCTGAGACACAGAGACTGTTAGCTTTGACTCCGCCCACTCCACCCTTACATATGAATACCTGAGACACAGAGACTGTTAGCTTTGACTCCGCCCACTCCACCCTTACATACGAACACCTGAGACACAGAGACTGTTAGCTTTGACTCCGCCCACTCCACCCTTACGTTGAAAAGGTCCAATGAGGTTCAAGGTTCAAGGTAGTCTTTATTATCCCTGAGGGGCAATTTGTGAAGCAGCAGTAGAAGCATCAAAAACAACAAATCATCAAACAAACAGCAAACAGATAGATAGAGGCTGCTATCGAGGCTCTTTTAAATCGATTAGCACTCTGCTTTGAAGGCATTTGTTCAACGGGGAGATTTTTGCACACCCAATCCCCTGTTCCCAACGTTGGGGTCGTGACCCCAAATGGGGTTGCCAGATCTTTTTTAATTATTATTATTTATTTATTTTACACCACACAATTTAAAACTACCGAAGAGGATTAGGGCCACTTTTTTTTTTACTTAGTCAGGATTCTGAGAGTCTGAGAGTTTACTGTCAGAATTTTGAGGAAAAAAGTCAGAATTCTGAGATTAAAGTCAGAAATCTGAGAAAGAAGTCAGCATACTGTTTACATGCAACATCACTGATGATATTACCGATGTACCGGAATTTGAATAGCGGGGGTCCCTAGACTTTTGTGACGTCACAGTGGGGTCCACAAGCCAAAAAAGGTTGGGGACCCCTGCCTTAACCCCAACCAAGTTGCTTGTTATTGCCTAAACCCAAAACAACTATGAAGTCTAAAGTTTCGACTCCGAGATTTCTGGTGATCACGATTTCTGGTGATCACGATTTCTGGCGTTCGCATTTACGTTTAAAAAAATCATAAAAGTGGTGTTCGTTTGTGAAGATTATCTTACTGAACACAAAGATGTCTCATAAACATTTGTTAACCACAGACCTTACTTCAGACATCTAACAAAAAATACATTCCAAAAGCCCATTCACTTCCAGATGAGGGATACTAAGTTGCAGGTTGACCTACAACAATATGTCAAATAAACAAATAAAAAGTAAACAAATAAAATGATGAATGGATGATGAATGGATGGATGATAGATGGATGGATGGACAGACAGACACTGACCCTCCTTCATCATGCCGGCCTGCAGACACTTCTGGAAGCGGCAGGCCTGGCAGGCTTTCCTCCTCCGCTTGGTGATCTCACACTCCTTCATCACCGGACAGCTGTACTCGATGTTGCCTAGGTAACCACACAATCAGGAAGTACAGGTGGGTCGGTGGGAGAGAGGTAGCGACCATGTTTAACTCTTCTTTCGTCAGTTCACACCAAGTCAGTCAACACGGTTAATCCCTGACTCAGGCTTGAAATGGACGGTCCCACATGTTGTTTTGCAGTTGTAACCTGTGTTGTGTTGAAGGTCCTGGCAGGAACCCATGTTAGGGGCTTCTGCGTTGTGTTGAAGGTCCTGACAGGAACCCATGTTAGGGGCTTGCTCTGGGGTGGAGGCGGGATTCGATCCAATGACCTCCTGCTTGCAAAACGCACGTATTAACTGCATTAACTCACGAGGACTGTGATTCACTACCGCTCTGACTCACGAGGACTGTGATTCACTACTGCTCTGACTCACGAGGACTGTGATTCACTACCTACCGCTCTGACTCATGAGGACTGTGATTCACTACCGCTCTGACTCACGAGGACTGTGATTCACTACCTACCGCTCTGACACACGAGGACTGTGATTCACTACCGCTCTGACACACGAGGACTGTGATTCACTACCGCTCTGACACACGAGGACTGTGATTCACTACCTACCGCTCTGACACACGAGGACTGTGATTCACTACCGCTCTGACTCACGAGGACTGTGATTCACTACCGCTCTGACACACGAGGACTGTGATTCACTACCGCTCGGACTCACGAGGACTGTGATTCACTACCGCTCTGACTCACGAGGACTGTGATTCACTACCGCTCTGACTCACGAGGACTGTGATTCACTACCGCTCTGACTCACGAGGACTGTGATTCACTACCGCTCTGACTCACGAGGACTGTGATTCACTCGGACGGTTACACTCTGATGGCGAGTCCTAAATGCAGTGTGTCACAGCCACAGCCGCCGTTTTCAGATTGAGATATCTTGTGAGATCATGATGGGCAAGATAAATCGGCATTGTTTTTCGGTGGAGTGCCCCTTTAAGAACCAGGTCAAATAAAGGTTTTGATCAGGATCATCTTTCTTTCTTTTTATGATGTGTGAAATGGGAGGAATTTGTTTTTTGTTTTTTTTGGTCAGGGTCATTTTTGATCTTGTGTTTGTTTGTTTGTTGTTGTAATACTCATTTCAGCCACACGAGTGCACAAATACCCCATGTGCTAAGCAGGACTAAAATTCATTCAATTTATTCATGTTTTCTTCCAATCTGTCTGTCTGTCTGTCTGTCTGTCTGTCTGTCTGTCTGTCTGTCTGTCTGTCTGTCTGTCTGCAGGATTTCTCCTTAGACATTTTTAACACTGGGTGGGAAAGTCTAGGACGTTAAATATGGGTGTTTTAAGGGATTCCTGGGCACAGAGAGCTCTGGTAGTTTCCCAACCAAAATGGCTGCAGTGTGAATAAGGTCAATAAAAGTTGAAATGTCTCCGCCTCTCTGGATAGCAGCGCCGGTTAATGACTACACTGTGTTAGCCACAGCAGAATATGTGCAGATGACAGAAGTGATCAGCCATCACCAATCAATAGTGTAGTCGTAGTGTGAAGTGGCTCAGCCAATAAGACGCACATGAGGCTTCACACGCTAATCAATGCTGCTATTGATCAGCTCTCTCTATTCATTCACATTAGAATCCACAACCAGTCTGGAAACACTGTTATTTATGTTAATATCTCTCTGTCCCCCCCCCCCCCCTCTCTCTCTCTCTCCCTATGTCTCTCTTTCCCTCTCCCTCCCCCTTCTCTCTCTCTCTCTCTCTCTCTCTCTCTCACCTTGTATGGTCCTCTTGAAGAAAGCCTTGCAGGCCTCGCAGGATGCCACTCCGTAGTGATAACCGGAGGCAAAGTCTCCGCACACCAGGCAGAGCCTCTTGTGTGACGCAGCACCCATGGGTGCCAGGTAGTCTCCCCTCAGGATGGAGTCCACCTGAGAGACAAAATGAGATTTCACATATTCTGCAGTGAAACACATGAAGCTGAAGAATCTGGAGGTTCACATAGTCAGGTTTGTATTTGCCAGGCGGCAAGCTTGGGCTTGGATAGATGAAGTGATACTAAAACCGGGGCGGTTCATCCACCAATCAGAAGGTCGGTGGTTCGATCCTGGGTTTATTCTGGTACCTGTGCTGAAAACGAGTTGGCCTGCGACGCAGAGAAACACACAGAGGGGTCAGACGCCGCCTCACTGCCTCTGCCCACGCTCCTGCTGCTGGAGCTGAAGCCGCTCGGCGAGTCCAGGTCTGGACGGCTGGAGGAGGAGGAGGAGGAGGGGGCGGGGCTGGGCAGGCGGAAGGCTGGGTGGGAGGGGCTAAATGCTGGGTGGGAGGGGCTAAACACAGGTGTGGAGTCCAGGGGGAAGGAGGGCCTGTGGGGGGAGGACTGCAGGTGCGAAGGAGCAGATGGGGCGCCATCAGCAGGGGAGGAGGAGTCTAAGAGGCTGCGGAGGAGAAAACAGGAGAGGGGGAGGGGAGGAGAGGTGGAAGAGAGATGGAGAGGGGAGGAGAGATGGAGAGATGGAAGAGAGATGGAGAGGTGGAGGAGAGATGGAGAGATGGAAGAGATATGGAGAGATGGAAGAGAGATGGAGAGGTGGAGGAGAGATAGAGAGATGGAGAGATGGAAGAGAGATGGAGAGGTGGAAGAGAGATGGAGAGGTGGAGGAGAGATGGAGAGGTGGAGGAGAGATGGAGAGGTGGAAGAGAGATGGAGAGATGGAAGAGAGATGGAGAGATGGAAGAGAGATGGAGAGGTGGAGGAGAGATGGAGAGGTGGAGGAGAGATGGAGAGGTGGAGGAGAGATGGAGAGGTGGGAGAGAGATGGAGAGGTGGAAGAGAGATGGAGAGGTGGAAGAGAGATGGAGAGGTGGAGGAGAGATGGAGAGGTGGAAGAGAGATGGAAGAGAGATGGAGAGGTGGAGGAGAGATGGAGAGGTGGAAGAGAGATGGAGAGGTGGAGGAGAGATGGAGAGGTGGAAGAGAGATGGAGAGGTGGAGGAGAGATGGAGAGGTGGAAGAGAGATGGAGAGGTGGAGGAGAGATGGAGAGGTGGAAGAGAGATGGAGAGGTGGAGGAGAGATGGAGAGGTGGAAGAGAGATGGAAGAGAGATGGAGAGGTGGAGGAGAGATGGAGAGGTGGAAGAGAGATGGAGAGGTGGAGGAGAGATGGAGAGGTGGAAGAGAGATGGAGAGGTGGAGGAGAGATGGAGAGGTGGAAGAGAGATGGAGAGGTGGAGGAGAGATGGAGAGGTGGAAGAGAGATGGAGAGGTGGAAGAGAGATGGAGAGGTGGAAGAGAGATGGAGAGGTGGAAGAGAGATGGAGAGGTGGAGGAGAGATGGAGAGGTGGAAGAGAGATGGAGAGGTGGAAGAGAGATGGAGAGGTGGAAGAGAGATGGAGAGGTGGAAGAGAGATGGAGAGGTGGAAGAGAGATGGAGAGGTGGAAGAGAGATGGAGAGGTGGAGGAGAGATGGAGAGGTGGAAGAGAGATGGAGAGGTGGAAGAGAGATGGAGAGGTGGAAGAGAGATGGAGAGGGGAGGAGAGATGGAGAGGTGGAGGAGAGATGGAGAGGTGGAGGAGAGATGGAGAGGTGGAGGAGAGATGGAGAGGTGGAAGAGAGATGGAGAGGTGGAGGAGAGATGGAGAGGTGGAAGAGAGATGGAGAGGTGGAAGAGAGATGGAGAGGTGGAAGAGAGATGGAGAGGTGGAAGAGAGATGGAGAGGTGGAGGAGAGATGGAGAGGTGGAAGAGAGATGGAGAGGTGGAAGAGAGATGGAGAGGTGGAAGAGAGATGGAGAGGTGGAGGAGAGATGGAGAGGTGGAGGAGAGATGGAGAGGTGGAAGAGAGATGGAGAGGTGGAGGAGAGATGGAGAGGTGGAAGAGAGATGGAGAGGTGGAGGAGAGATGGAGAGGTGGAGGAGAGATGGAGAGGTGGAGGAGAGATGGAGAGGTGGAAGAGAGATGGAGAGGTGGAAGAGAGATGGAGAGGTGGAGGAGAGATGGAGAGGTGGAAGAGAGATGGAGAGGTGGAAGAGAGATGGAGAGGTGGAAGAGAGATGGAGAGGTGGAGGAGAGATGGAGAGGTGGAAGAGAGATGGAGAGGAGAATCATAAAGCTCAACAGTCACGTGACACTCGTGACCTAGGTTTTGCTTGTGGAAGAGTATGACTCCATTCCTTTTCTCCATCACGTTTTGAAAAATCCTGTACAACATTTCACCTGTGTTTACACTGGCATGAGGGGGAGGAGCTAACTTCACCTGTGTTTACACTGGCATGAGGGGCAGGAGCTAACTTCACCTGTGTTTACACTGGCATGAGGGGGAGGAGCTAACTTCACCTGTGTTTACACTGGCATGAGGGGCAGGAGCTAATTTCACCTGTGTTTACACTGGCATGAGGGGCAGGAGCTAACTTCACCTGTGTTTACACTGGCATGAGGGGGAGGAGCTAACTTCACCTGTGTTTACACTGGCATGAGGGGCAGGAGCTAACTTCACCTGTGTTTACACTGGCATGAGGGGCAGGAGCTAACTTCACCTGTGTTTACACTGGCATGAGGGGGAGGAGCTAACTTCACCTGTGTTTACACTGGCATGAGGGCGAGTGAGTGGGTGGGGCGGGATCGATACAGCATAGTATCGTGATATTTTGGGTCGAAATATATCACATCACATGAATGCCAGGCATCATAATATTTCATTATATCAATGTAACATTTATGGCAGGTTTTTATGGCAGTGTTGGTCAGTCTGTCTGTCTGAAAATTTGGCTGCATTCAAAATGATTGAAGTGAGATGAACAGACTGGAAATTTTATCTCATTAGATAAAACAGATCGCAATATACCGCAATACTCAATATATATCGCGATACTAGCATATCATAATACTATTGTATTGTATCGTAACTTAAGTATCGTGGTAATATTGTATGTATTGTATTGTACTATTCCTATTCCTTTAACTACCTAAAAACAAGAACAGTAAAATATAATTACATATTTATATAAAAAAAAACACGCAGAGTGAGTCTTGCTTACCGATGTGAGCTGAAGAGATGATGGAACGAGTCGTCTGTCAGACAGAACTCCTTCAGGTCCATTCTGATCTGGGCTCAGCTTCAGGCTTTCACACTTCACACTCACTGGAGAACAACTATCAGATGCCCTCAACCAGGATCAGCTGTCTGCCAGGCCCTCAGCAGTGCATTCACACGCTCCTCAGGGAAGGTTCGGAAAGTTTTCACCTTAATCTGTGACTCAAACTATGCCGTGTTGGGTCGTTGAATTTGAGGGAATTGGGCCTGGAAAGTCCTTGAAAAAGTCCTTGGATTTGATGTTTAAGAAGGTTGTGGGAACCTTGTTTCAAAGTGTGTAGAAGTGTTTTCTGACGATGCCTTCAGGGTCCAAGAAGTTTCCTGAACTTCCTACCTCCTCCAGGGAAATGAGAGACAGTGAGAGGAGGGGGAGATGGACAGGTGGATGGATGGACAGACAGACAGACAGACAGACAGAGTGAGATGACACACAAACAGACAACTGCAGCTCTGAGTCTCAGCAGCTTTATTTATCTGATCATCTCTGTCCTCAGAGGGGAGGGGAGGGGGCGGGACCTAGGGGATCAGCCAATCAGTCGGCGGCCTCGCCAATCCGACGGGCTCTATCATCTCTATTGATCTGGACAGTGACAGATGTAGGGCAGAGTCGTCACTCTGTTGTTATTCATGTGACCACACTGCAGGCAGAGCTGGACATCTTTAAAAATGTAGGCTATTGGAAAATAAACTCAGTTGAGATGCCAAATCTTTGACGTGTAACGTTGATATGCACATATAGAAATGTGATATGAAACATATTTTTGTTTGAGAAACGTGATATTCTAACAGCGGATTACAGAAACGTACAATGCTGAGATTGTAGCCTATTGTGGTGAGCAGACAGAAACACTAACCCACAGTGCAGAACAGTATAAGCAGTGTGTGTTTTCTGGGCCTTTATTAGACCGTTGAAAGTAGAGAGAAACTGGAAAGACAGAAGAGAAGGAGAGACAAAACAAATTACAACTTCCTACCTAGAAATGCTACTGGAGAGGAATGACAGCAAAAGGGACAGTGTCATTTAGTGACATGTACAGGTTGGATTTGTCTTGTTCTTAATTTAAAATGTTTAAATAAATGTGATTATTGTTTTTCTAGGAGATACATTTGCATATCAGTTGTTGAAATATTTGGATATTGACATGTGGGATGAAGTGATTGGTTTGATGTAGGGCTGCTACTGAGTATTTTCATTATCGATTTATCTGACAATTATCTTGTGACTATCTTGTAACTCGTTTAATTAGTCGTTTGGTCTATAAAACATCGCAAAACTTTTTTCCCCAAAGCCCAAGATGACGTCCTCAAATGTCTTCTTTTGTCTTTTGTCTTTTGTCCTGAACAATCAGTTTACTGTCATAGAAGACTAAAGACACCAGGAAATATTCACATTTAAGAAGCTGGAACGAGATCATTTTAGTATTTTTTTTAATTAGTCTAAATGATTAATCGATTATTAAAAATAGTTGTTGACTAATTTTCTGTCAATGGACTAATAGGTGAATGGACTAATGTGAGCAGCAGTTGGATGTTGATCTGTCTGTGTTGAATAACAGCTGTGCTGCTTCAGTCACAGTGAAAAGCTGTTATTCCACTGGCCCAGACTTTCATTCAGTCTAATCTCATTACTACTAGAGAGAGAGAGAGAGAGAGAGAGAGAGAGAGAGTGTGTGTGTGTGTGTGTGAGAGAGAGAGAGAGTGTGTGTGTGTGTGTGTGTGTGAGAGAGAGAGAGAGAGAGAGAGAGAGAGACAGTGTGTGGAGGGATTGGCCTATAATATTAAGTGGATTAGAGCCTTGGATCTAAACAGTGCAGCATTAGGGTTATGGATGCAGGTGGAGGATTACGCACAGCGCATCACCCAACAACACGGCTAGCTGCTAGAAACATGCTAACTGCACACTCCCATCAGGGGGTGTGCGGCACACAACACAGTTCATACACATGGCTAGCTTGCGGCACACATATAATACATGGCTAGCTGCTAGCTAGGGCCTCAGCGCCACAGCACCTAACACCTCCTTACCTCCTACACTGTTTCCTTCTAACACCTCCTTATACCTCCTACACTGTTTCCTTCTAACACCTCCTTATACCTCCTACACTGTTTCCTTCTAACACCTCCTTACCTGCTACACTGTTTCCTTCTAACACCTCCTTACCTCCTACACTGTTTCCTTCTAACACCTCCTTACCTCCTACACTGTTTCCTTCTAACACCTCCTTACCTGCTACACTGTTTCCTTCTAACACCTCCTTACCTCCTACACTGTTTCCTTCTAATACCTCCTTATCTCCTACACTGTTTCCTTCTAACACCTCCTTACCTGCTACACTGTTTCCTTCTAACACCTCCTTACCTGCTACACTGTTTCCTTCTAACACCTCCTTACCTGCTACATTTCCTTCTAACACCTCCTTACCTCCTACAATGTTTCCTTCTAACACCTCCTTACCTCCTACACTGTTTCCTTCTAACACCTCCTTACCTCCTACACTGTTTCCTTCTAACACCTCCTTACCTGCTACATTTCCTTCTAACACCTCCTTACCTGCTACACTGTTTCCTTCTAACACCTCCTTATCTCCTACACTGTTTCCTTCTAACACCTCCTTACCTCCTACACTGTTTCCTTCTAACACCTCCTTATCTCCTACACTGTTTCCTTCTAACACCTCCTTACCTCCTACACTGTTTCCTTCTAACACCTAGTTTTTTTTTTTTTTTTTTTTTTTTTTAAGAAAGAGAGAGAACGAAGTTAGATCAAGAAGGGCCCAGATGGAGCCTGAAAAGGTGTGTCTTTAGTCTTTTCCGAAAGATCGGCAGTGATTCAGCTGTCCTGACCGAAGGTGGAAGCTCGTTCCACCATTGAGGTGCCAGGGACGAGAAGAGTCGAGATCGGGATGAGCGACTTTTGAGCCCCCGTAGCGAAGGAGGGGCGAGGCGACCTGCACTGGTGGAGGAGCGAAGGGAGCGCTGAGAGGTTTGGAACCTGACCATGGATTGCAGGTACCGGGGAGCTGACTGGTGTACTGCCCTGTAGGCCAGTACCAGTGTCTTGAATTTGATGCGGGCCGAGATGGGAAGCCAGTGGAGCTCCTGGAAGAGGGGAGTGACGTGAGAGAATTTGGTTTGGTTGAATACCAGACGGGCTGCAGCGTTCTGAATGAGCTGAAGCGGTCGGATGTCGGTGGCAGGTAGGCCGGCCAGGAGCACGTTGCAGTAGTCCAGGCGGGAGGAGACAAGAGACTGGACCAGGAGTTGAGTCGCTTCTCCTTACCTGCTACACTGTTTCCTTCTAACACCTCCTTACCTCCTACACTGTTTCCTTCTAACACCTCCTTATCTCCTACACTGTTTCCTTCTAACACCTCCTTACCTCCTACACTGTTTCCTTCTAACACCTCCTTATCTCCTACACTGTTTCCTTCTAACACCTCCTTATCTCCTACACTGTTTCCTTCTAACACCTCCTTACCTCCTACACTGTTTCCTTCTAACACCTCCTTACCTCCTACACTGTTTCCTTCTAACACCTCCTTACCTGCTACACTGTTTCCTTCTAATACCTCCTCCTACAGTTTCCTTTTAAAACCTCCTTCATGGTTTCCTTCTATAACACCTCCTTACCTTCCACACTGCTTCCTTCTAACACCTCCTTACCTCCTACACTGTTTCCTTCCAACACCTCCTTACCTCCTACAATGTTTCCTTCCAACTCCTTCTTAACTCCTGTTAACTATTTTTCCATGGTATGGATAAGAAAAAGAAGAAAAAACACAAGACGACAACAACGTATTTTCAATAAAGTGTGTGCAAATATATTTTCGTTTTTTTTTGTCATATAAACAATAATGATAAAAAAGAGAGAATCATTGATTCATTTGATCAAATACCAGAGACACACATTTGAACAATGTACAAAATATGGTGTGTGAACACAAGAGCGTGGCCTCTGGCAGATACAGTGCATGTTATACATCAACTTTACAGTAGGAGGCGCTGAGGAGCAAAGAGAAACATAAAGTCAACATGTTAACTATAGCGTCACCGACGCCATGCGCGGACACTCTTTTGCCAATACTCCTATCAACATTCCTTATCTTTCTGGAGACATCTTGTTTGAATCATTCACTCACTAGAGCCGTTTCCTTACCAGAGTCAGGTCGGGGAAATGACGTTATTGCTGGTGAAATAGCTGCGAGGTGAAAAATACCCAAATCCGGACACTCCTCTCTGAATGCTGCTAGTTTTGCAGGGCTTTTCTTCTTCTGTGGTACCGTCGCCCAAGCGGCTCACTGCTACTTTCTTTTATCAAAGGCACTTTCATAAAGGTATTTGGACCTTTTATCATGCACATATTAATAGAAACTTGACACATAGACTGTCAGATATCTGCAAATAAAAGCGACTTGCGGCAGCTGACAATTAACCTCTTGAATAGCCCGCAAAGAAGGAGGAAGTACGTCACTCACGTCACGTCCCCCAACTAGCTGTCTGGGTTTGGGGATATGTGTCCGTGCATGGCGTCGGCTCCCTTACATCAGAAAGTCATAAAAACACAATCAACTGAAACAGCTTCATTTAGTTAACCCATTGATACCTGATGCAGCATTTGCGTGTATATCCCTCATTTGTGTGCGTATCCCTTAAAGGGATACGCACACAAATGCTGCATCAGGTATCAATGGGTTAAAGCAACTACGAGCAACATTTTCACGTGTTATGAAACAGTCTCAATTTAATTTAGTGATGCCTCACATCTGACCTATAACAGCAGATGAGACCAAAGCCGAGTGAAGCGGCGAGTGCTCTCTTGTCGTTTATAGAGTCTCTCTCCGGGACGGAAAGACGCGGAAGTGAAAACGAAACGGTTTACGGCAGCATAACTACAAAACTACTTCCAAACAGACTTAGAATATAACGAGACGTGTTTGCGAGTGTAGAAAGCGCCTGGAAGTCGCGAGGAAAGCCGTTCGGCCTTGTTTAGGGCAGCTGCTGTAAACGGTTTTGTTTCCCTTCCGTGTCTTTCCGTCCCGGAGAGAGACTCTATAAACGACAAGAGAGCACTCGCCGATTCACTGGGCTTTGGTCTCATCTGCTGTTATAGGGAAGATGTGAAGCACCACTATTCAATTTAGACTGTTTCGTAACAAGCGAAAATGTTGCTCGTAGTTGCTTTAGCTTCATTCATTTGGTAAAGCGTATTTTGTAAAAAGGTGAATTGTTATGTACATGATATAGGCACAAATCAACAGCGTTACAACCTGACTGAATGCAAAAAAAAAAAAAAAAAAAGATGTCTAAAATGAACGATGCTTTCTTCCTTTCTTTGGAGGATGGTGTCCTTCAAATCTTAGCCTTATAGAAACAGCTCAGTGTCATGCAAATAGAGAACTAGATGCTGATTTCATATTCGGTGCTGATTTCATATTCATTGGAATCGTAATCATGATCTCTTACAAAATATTGTTCACACACCGGAGCTCATAAAGTGAACTCAAGTCTGGCTTACATTAAAGGGGAACTTCACCGAAAAACACTGCCGATTTAATTTGCACATGATCTCACCACATCAGACCGTCATTTAGTTTGTCAGTTATTGAGAGTTGATTTGAGGTTGAGGACCAGTGATGTCAGTTGTGCATTAATTACATCAGTGGACCACACTTAACTCAAATCAACTCTAAATAACTGTCAAACTACCGTATTGGTCCAAATATAGGACGGCCCTGATCATAAGACGACCGCCCTTTTTCAAGACTCATGTTTTGAAAAAATACTTTTTGAAAGGCCAAATCTTGTATCTCGGTGCAGTTCTCCTTTAAGATCTATGCCGGGGTAAAACTATAAACCTGTGTATCACTTCCTTCTTCTTCCCCAAAACTTCAATTCGTGACTTGCAGTCACGGAATCTTTTTGTTGTGGCGGCCATCTTGATGCCCAAATGCAGCACACAACTCAACTTTGTTCTTAGAATGTAAGTCTATGGGAGGACTGTTCAATCCATGCCCTCTTTGTACTCTAAAGTACTCTTTCATACTTTGTACTACAAACTTTAAACGGGTCACCACTCTTAGTATTTCATCACTTTATTTAAGTTTTTTGATATCTTTTGTACTTTTTGAGAAATCACATTTGAAGTTTGATACTTTTTTCGCCCTTTATAATGGGATCGTACGGAGCCAGCCTAGAGTGCGTGATGTCATGATTCACTCTAGCTGACTTTTAAGGAATGCACTTTTCACTCAATTCACACATTTTAAAACTGTGACAAGACAGTTCACACAACTTTAAAGTAACTAATACGATATTCAGCCCTGCTAGATATCGGCAAAACACTACTTGTGGTGAGACTGACGAGGAACGCAGTTCTACGCAGTGAAGGAAGCCACGCCCCTCTGTGTGTTTTGGCTTCTTTTTCAGCCACTCGTGCATGTTGCGTGCATGACATGTTGCGTGCATGACATGTTGCGTGCGTGACATGTTGCGTGCGTGACATGTTGCGTGCGTGACATGTTGCGTGCATGACATGTTGCGTGCATGACATGTTGCGTGCATGACATGTTGTGTGCGTGACATGTTCGTGCGTGAGTTCCTCGGTGAATGGAGCGAGCGAGCGCCACAAAGCTAGTGAAACAAATGATTTAAAATGTTATTTTTAGATCCCCCCCCCACAGCAGTTATGCTCAGTGTTGCCAGATTGGGTGGTTTTCAGCCCAATTAGGCTAATTTGGGTTGCATTGTGCAAAATTGGATTGGGCGGCATTTCTGGGTTTTGTTTGAATGCAATTAGTTTGGGGAAGATTGGTAACCCCTGGTCTAGTCTATCCAGTCTGGTCCTGGTCCTGGTCTAGTCTATCCAGTCTGGTCCTGGTCCTGGTCCGGTCTAAGCGGCCACACAGTGGTTGGGTCTGCGCGACATGACGTATCCCCTCCGGCAGACGCAGCGGAAGGAGCCGTCAGTGTTCACACAGCGAGCGTTCACACACTGGAACTCCACCCCCACGCCGTCCTCACACTCATTTATATCTGCAACACACACACACACACACACACACACACACACACACACACAATTGACCTGTTATTAGAGCGCCCCCTTTGGGCCAATTAGTGTAAAGCTGACAAAATATAGGAAAAAAACTGTGAGTGAGATGCGTCATTTGGCTCAGCAGTGTCTGACATATCAGATGTGACACATGGACAACATGAGGAGCGTTTGATCAGAATGTGATCAGTGGTGCGGGAATCATTGTGTGTGACACATGGATGAATGAACTAACAACATAGCACCCCCCGTGGAACAATCAGTGTCATTACAGCGGGGATGGTATTGTTTTCACCTTGTGAGTCTGTGTGTGTCATCAAGGCAAAATGTGGTCCTGGAGACACCTATTGTAGCGGGAACTACCATAGAAGCTATTTTGAGCACTTTACCAGGTGTGTATATGTCTGTCTGTCTGTCTGTCTGTCTGCCTGCCTGTCTGTCTGTCTGTCTGCCTGTCTGCCTGTCTGTCTGTCTGTCTGCCTCTCTGTCTGTCTGTCTGTCTGTCTGTCTGCCTGTCTGTCTGTCTGTCTGTCTGTCTGTCTGTCTGTCTGTCTGTCTGCCTGTCTGTCTGTCTGTCTGTCTGTGTGTCTGTCTGTCTGTCTGTCTGCCTGCCTGTCTGTCTGTCTGTCTGCCTGTCTGTCTGTCTGTGTGTCTGTCTGCCTGCCTGTCTGTCTGTCTGTCTGTCTGTCTGTCTGTCTGCCTGTCTGCCTGTCTGTCTGTCTGCCTGCCTGTCTGTCTGTCTGTCTGTCTGTCTGTCTGCCTGTCTGTCTGTCTGCCTGTCTGTCTGTCTGTCTGCCTGTCTGCCTGTGTGTCCGTTGACTTGCTATAGTCCTGATAAAAAAAGAAAGAAATACAGAACAGTGTGATGAATGTGTGAGTGTTGCTGACCAATCAGAGCTCTGCACCTACCTATGCAGGTCATGGAGGTCATGTCGAGTTCGTATCCTTGGTAACAGTCACAGGTGTACCCTTCAGACACGCGGATACACCTGCCGTTCTCACAGCCGTGCAGTATCCCACAATCCCCTTCTCCACTCAGCCCTGCGTACGAGTCATAACGTCCTGAGCGAGAGAGGAGAGAGAGAGAGAGAGAGAGAGGACTGAGCCCTCTGACATACAGGCTACCCATTCATGCTACATTCATGTGCTCCTTGGATGCTCTGATTTTCCCAGTTGGCAAGTCGTTTTTTCCTCCGTTCACGTGAGTTTTGCCAGTCGGGACACCACATGAATGCAGCATGATTGAATCATTCACAGATAACAAGAAGATCTAAAAGCAGCCAAAAAAAAGTACTTCAGTAATCAATTTGAAAATTCTGCAAACAACATCAAAGCTACTTGGAAAGTTCTAAATTAATTACTCCAAAAGAAAAAAGTGTCCAATAAGCT
Source organism: Poromitra crassiceps (assembly GCF_964638095.1). Classification (NCBI taxonomy): domain Eukaryota; kingdom Metazoa; phylum Chordata; class Actinopteri; order Beryciformes; family Melamphaidae; genus Poromitra; species Poromitra crassiceps. The sequence continues at coordinate 17,058,380 of NC_139642.1, read as the reverse complement.
TCCCCCTAGCTTCTTAGATGGGAACACTTCCATCACCAATCCTTTTGATATTGCCTGTAAATTCAATGAGTTTTTTGTGAATGTGGGACTTTCCATATCCAACAAGTCTGGAAAAACCAACGTGAATCCAACTGATTATATACAAGGTTCCTTTCCTCCCGTTTGCTCTTTTGAACCTCCCGACAATGAAGAGATAAATGAAATTATAATGGAATTAAAAAATTCTGCTCCAGGTCACGATGGAATTAGTTCATCCCTTGTGAAGGAAGTAAAAAACTAAATTATCAAACCTTTATTGCACATTTTTACAATGTCCATGGAAACGGGTGTTGTTCCATCTGACCTCAAACTTGCAAAAGTCATCCCACTTTTCAAAGCAGGTGATCCTGGATCCTTTACTAACTATCGACCCATTTCTGTTCTCCCATGTTTCTCCAAAATTCTCGAAAAATTAGTTTATAAACGTATTATTAATCATTTGAATAAGCAAAATATCCTGTATGAACACCAGTACGGATTCCGCAAAAACCACTCGGCTTACATGGCCCTTCTACAGTTAGTGGACAGGATTCACACTGCTTTGGAAAAAAAGGAATTTGCTTGTGGTATTTTTTTGGATCTCTCAAAAGCTTTTGATTCGGTTAATCATGACATCTTGGTTTCAAAACTGTATGCATATGGTTTTCATGGCAATATTTTCGGGTGGCTTAATAATTATGTTTATAATAGAGAACAATATGTTACTTTTAATGGTATAGAGTCGAACAAGGCTAAAATTCAGTGTGGGGTGCCTCAAGGCTCAATCTTGGGGCCTTTACTTTTTCTTATATTCATAAACGATCTTGCAGCAGTATCGGATACTATGTTTCCAATATTATTCGCAGACGACACAAACTTATTGATGTCCAATAAAAATGTAACTGTCCTTATGAATGAGGTAAACATTGGTCTTCTCAGGTATTCCAGATGGTTTCAATCGAATAAATTGGCTTTAAATGTAAAAAAATCAAATTTTATGATATTTGCTGGTAAAATGAATTATAATTCGGAATTATTTAAAATATCTATTGATGGTGTTGAAATTAGTAAAGTCTCATCCACCAGGTTTCTAGGAGTCCTGATCGATGAGAAACTCACCTGGAAAGACCATATCAGCCAGGTCTGTAAGAAGATCACAAAATCCCTTGGAATTATTAGAAGGATTTGTGGACTTCTTAATTTCTCTTGTCTTCTAACTTTATATTACAGTCTAATATTCCCATACCTTTCATACTGTAATATTGTTTGGGCTAGTACCTTCCCCACTCATTTGCATAAACTTTTATTGCTACAAAAACGTTTTGTTAGACTAGCAACATTTTCAAAGCCGTATGCTGAAACTGCCGCGCTCTTTTGTAAATGTGGTGTGATGTCAATTTTTGATATCAACATTTTTCAAACCTGCATTTTCATTTTCAAATTGAAGTACATGAGTACTGACTTACCAGAAAATTGTAAATCATTTTTCATCTGTAATTCACAAATTCATACTTATCCTACTAGACAAAGTAATAACCTGAATATACCATTGTATCGTACATCCAGAGGTCAATTTTCGTTAAAATATCATGGAGCCAAAATATGGAATTCAAACTTACATTTATTGACTGTTTCTCTATCCCTGTCTGTGTACAAAAAGAAACTAAAAGGTTTTCTAATGTCTGGTAAATTTGGCACTGAGTGAGCTATGGCATTTCTGAGAGAGGTCTAAACCTCATTCTCATTTTTATTTCTCTTTTTATTCCTATTTTTTTATTTTTTATTTTTTTATTTCACTAATCTGAGTTATCATTGCATTGTAATGTTTGTTCAATGTTAATTGAGTAACTTGTATTATTATGTTTTTCTCTTGAGGTGAGATCTTTATATAAACCCGTAGTGGGTTTCTATCTCACCTGCACATGTTTTTTTCTCCAATGTTGTAAACATTTTTTATTTTGTTTCTGTTTTCATTTAATGTGCAAATAAACATAAACATAAACATAAACATCTAACATAAGGATTAATAGTATATGTGTACAAATGTGAAAAAGTTTCAAGTCTGTTATAAAATGCATTTTGTAAGGTAATTTGCTTTGACTGGAGGTCTTAAGGCTGCTTTATGCTCACCATGGGGGTGGAGCGAGGGCCGGGGTGCGTCAAATGACGTACATTTGTTGGGCGTGGTTATACCCCCGTAGGGCACCCACCGTGTGCCTGATTTTTTTTCCTCACAGCGCGACCTCCGCACAGCTTCTCTCCAAACATGGCCGCTTTCAAGCCACTGAGCCCTGAACACTGAGCTGTGTTTTCCCCACATTTCTTGACCCATGTGGTAGGCTATAAACTTTGATTTGCAACTGTTCGCTTTTAGTCATTTCACCAAGTAAATGTGTTGTGCTGAGAGCATTATTGAGAGAGATTAAAAGCAGCACAGAGTAGGCTATCAGGGCTGAGAATTGAAACGGTTTTCAGTAAAAACAAGTTTGGTGATTCATTCATGTGCTGATGTAGGGTCGTTTGAGAGTAAAAGCGCACTCAGTACTGCACATAATAGCGTTTCATTGCGACTTTTCACGGGCTGTTCTCACTATTACCATTGTACAATACATGCTGATCACTTGGCTGATCACTTCTGAGTATAATAGCATCTGCCCCAGCGAAGTCCGCACGGTGACTCGCGGAGACTCGCGGAGCTCCACCCCCACGGAGCTTGCTCGAGTATAATGAGCCCTTTAGGTTGCCTTGTTTTTTTGCTAGCTAGCTAACTAGCCAGAAAGCTATCTTAGCAAAGTAAGTAACTTTAGCATTATCATGCAACATCTAGCCACCACTAGCAGCTACGCAATGTTAGCTTGTGTGCTAATCAGATGTGTTAACAACAAGACAACAGTGATGGCTATTTCTTTTTATCGAACTACACCCACTGCTAGCTAGCAGCTTCCTGCTTTCGACCGAACTACACTAGTTCAGTGGAAAGAAAATAGTTCCTACATGAATCTGCTGAGAACAAGGTCTGTGGATTATCTGGAGTAACCGGGTCATGATTTCTCGAAGAGATATTGCTCTTGAGTTTCGAATGACATTTTTGGCGCTTTGAGCAGCACAAGCTGAGTGCCATCCAGTTCCATTGTATCGAAGAGAAGGCCCAGACGTCTTTACGGCCGATATCTCCGATATCTCCAAAACTCAGCAACTCACACCAAAACAATCTAGATGGATAACTAGCACTACAGGTGAGAGGAAAAACACGTATGATTTTGGGGTGAATTGTCCTAGCTGTGGTTAACTAGCTAACAGGCTAACGTTATCTACAGATGTGGTTAACTTAAGGTGACCGGACAGTCCCCGTTTTTGGTGACCTGTCCCCGGCTGGAGCTGTCCCTGAAAATGTCCTCGATTTTCTACTGGCGTCTGCGGCCGATATGACTCTAGCTCTAGCAGGCTCATTCTTAAATCTCGAGTGAAGATACTTAGGCTATAGGGTGTGAAACTGTAAGACCTACAGCAGGGGCACTCAATTAAAATTCAAAGAGGTCCAGTTAGAGAAAATTTCCTCAAGCAAAGGTCCGGAACATTGTAACGTAGCTTACGCTATGATTCAGTGCCATTGAACTCAATGATTGAAGTAGCCTAATGGTACAATGTCTGTATGTAGTCAACAACTGACTGTTAAATCAAAATAAACATCAACAATGCTTATTTACAGTTTTCATATTTAACTGGATTAATTATACATAACTAGCCTACTATAATAAATAAATTCTCTTTTCTCATTTCAAGTAAAATAATGCATTTAAAAATAACATACAACAGAGTGCTTTGGAAAAATGTGCATCTTAAAATGAAGTGCTTAAATTTAAGAGAAATAAGTTTCCCCTTTTCTTCACTCCATTTCACATTTAACACTCTCAGCCAACAAATAACCTTTTCTCTTGAGAGAAGTGAGCTCCCTATCTATCTATCTATCTATCTATCTATCTATCTATCTATCTATCTATCTATCTATCTATCTATCTGTCTATCTGTCTGTCTGTCTGTCTGTCTGTCTGTCTATCTGTCTGTCTGTCGATCAACCTCGCATGCTGTGGCGTTGGGCAGTGAGTGTGCCCTGGTGTGTGTATGTGTGTTTGCTCATGTGTGGCGCTTCCATAGACCGGTCAGGATCGCACCGCACTTCACACGAGACATACTGGTTTTAATCTGCCCGTAAGAACAATGAATGGACATGTAAGAGTGGTTTCTTTTGAGCACACCGTGTGAAATTACTATCTCTCTCCTCGCGTCGCGTCCCCTCCGTCCGTGTGCTCTCGCAGCACCACTCGAAACAACAGAGAGAAACGATTCGCTTATTTGATTGGCCGAGTAGCATCACGTGTGATGATTTACAGCGCGTGCATTGGTCTGTGAGCTTCCTGGCAGATAAACCAGTAGTACCGTAAATACTATCAAAGCATGTGCCGGTTAAAATAGAAACGCTCCGTGAAAATGTAAGTTATCAATGATTTGTAGGTTATAGGGCTCGGTCCGGATAGGACGGTGTCTCGGTCCGGATGCGGACCGGAGTCTGGACTTTGAGGATCGCCGACCTACAGCATCCATTGGGACCAACAATGCCATGATACCTTGTCGGGAAGGAAGGGGGCTAAATAATACATTTTGAAAAACCGGCATATGGACAATTTCAAAGAGGACCCCTGACCTCTATAGGTATCTGAATGAGAATGGATTCTATGGCCATGTTCACATTACAGGCAAATCCGATTGGCTGCTAAAGTCATTAATCATCATTATCTTGATTGGTTTCCCAAATCTGATTTGGGAGTGTGTCCGCACTGCCACAAATCTGATTTGGGCAAGTGTTCAAGTCGGATCTGTGTGTCCAGACCTCCATATGTGGTTTGGGACAAGTGACACAAATCAGACTTGGAGCGTCCAGACTTATAAAACCAATCTGGATAGAATCATTAATAGGTCATTAAAGTTCACAAATCAGATTTGGCCTCCTAGTCTGAACATGGCCTATGAGTACCAACAAGTCTACCCTTTACAGATGTGCCCACTGGCCAACCACTCAAGCAAAAAGGTATATCTATGTTTGGATCCAGGCATCCAACAAGTGTTTACATGTTTTGCTGTCCTGCTCTTCCAGGAAAACATTGGAAAAGCACCTAGGACTCGGAAATTACTTTTTGAGATCTGAGGCTATTCATAAAACATTCGGCGCTGTAGGTTCAGAAGGCCAGGCCAATGCTGCTGGAACACATTGACATTTTGTAAAGGGGCACAGTGAATGACGTGTGTGTGTGTGTGTGTGTGTGTGTGTGTGTGTGGGGGGGGGGGGGGGGTCACCAGGGGCCAATGAAACCAGAATCATCCCCCTTTATCATTTCATAGGTAACATTGGATATTAATGACAATATTATTGATTGCCGGACTGGAAATGTCCGCGATTTTCATTTGAGAAATCTGGTCATCTTAGGTTAACTAGCTAACAGGCTAACGTTATCTATATATGTGGTTAGCTAGCTAACAGGCTAACATTATCTATATATGTGGTTAGCTAGCTAACAGGCTAACGTTATCTACAGATGTGGTTAACTAGCTAACAGGCTAACGTTATCTACAGATGTGGTTAACTAGCTAACAGGCTAACGTTATCTACAGATGTGGTTAACTAGCTAACAGGCTAACGTTATCTACAGATGTGGTTAACTAGCTAACAGGCTAACGTTATCTACAGATGTGGTTAGCTAGCTAACAGGCTAACGTTATCTACAGATGTGGTTAGCTAGCTAACAGGCTAACGTTATCTACAGATGTGGTTAACTAGCTAACATTATCTATAGATGTGGTTAGCTAGCTAACAGGCTAACGTCATCTACAGATGTGGTTAACTAGCTAACAGGCTAACGTTATCTACAGATGTGGTAAACTAGCTAACGTTATCTATAGATGTGGTTAGCTAGCTAACAGGCTAACGTTATCTACAGATGTGGTTAACTAGCTAACAGGCTAACGTTATCTACAGATGTGGTTAACTAGCTAACATTATCTATAGATGTGGTTAGCTAGCTAACAGGCTAACGTTATCTACAGATGTGGTTAACTAGCTAACGTTATCTGCAGATGTGGTTAACTAGCTAACAGGCTAACGTTATCTACAGATGTGGTTAGCTAGCTAACAGGCTAATGTTATCTGCAGTCAGATGGAGAGACAAGTTTAAAAATGAAACCCGGTGTTCTCAGCCGGCCTCCAATATGGCCGCCAGAGGGAGTATGACATCACCTGAAACCCCTCTATTCTAAACGAGCATGACTCACTCTCATACAGCCTGCGTGGCGCTGTCCCTCCCCCTCCTCTCCTGTCGGTGAAGGGGGTGAAGGGCGGTCCTGGCCTCCAGGCGCCCTCGTCCTCCTCGGGGTCTTGCTCCTCGTACGGGCCCCCGGGCAGCGAGGCCCTGGGCAGCGGGGCCAGGCTGAGCGGCACGCCCTCCGGCCGGGAGGGAGGGGGCGGCCGCGCCCCGAATGCCCGCTCGGAGCGGGGGTCTGGGCCAAGCCGGAACGAGGGGCGTCTGGGTGGGGTGTCATCGGCGGGGCCGTAGTCTCCCTCGCTATAGTAACTACCAGCACTGAGCGAGGGAGAGAGCAAGGGAGAGAGAGACACATACTATTTACTGTGTGTCTGCATCATGCAGCAGACACACAGCACACAGTGTGTGTGTGTGTGTGTGTGTGTGTGTGTGTGTGTGTGTGTGTGTGTGTGTGTGTGTGTGCGCGTGCGTGTGTGTGTGTGTGCATGTGTGTGTGTGTGCGTGCGCGTGCATGCATGCGTGTGTCTCTCACCCATATCCAGGCCTCCTGTATGTTCCAGTCCTCCCCCTGAAACCAGATCTGCTGCCCCCTTCTGGAGAGTAATCCTCATAGTCTGAGCGACTGTAGTCCGGACTGTAGGGAGGAGCTGAGGAGAGGAGGAGAGCATCTGGTGACTTGGGACGATTGTACTCTGACTTGTGCTTTGATGACTTGAAAAGGTTTCTAACTTGAGATCTTGGGCCATATCTTACGCCCAGTGCAAGTGCAAGGGCAAGGGCAAGCATTATCTTTGCTAGTTTCTAGCACTCAAAATCTCCCTTGTTTTCTTTGATGTACTGACCACTGGATCAGTACATCAAAGACCACTGGGTCAGGACATCAAAGACCACTGGGTCAGGACATCAAAGACCACTGGGTCAGTACATCAAAGACCACTGGGTCAGGACATCAAAGACCACTGGGTCAGTACATCAAAGGATGGGTTTCAGTGACCCTGTGGTAATTAAAATAAAAAAGGGAGATTTTGAGTCCTGGAAACCAGACAATTGTCCAAGTCCCTCTGATCCGAGTCCCAAGCGAGTCTCAAGTCAATTGGTCCCGAGTCTCAAGCAAGTCCCAAGTCTTTCCTTTTGTCGGCAAGTCAAGTCAAGTCAAGTCACAATGTTATTTCAAGTCAAGTCTCGAGTCGAGTCACAGGTTATGTCAAGTCGAGTCACAGGTTAGAAAAAATGACAAGGCAGAGATTATTTAGGCTGCAGACGTGCGCGTTCACGTTAATGCGTGCTTGTTGCCAAGCAACACACTTCTCTCAGACGAGTTCGAGACAGCTGACAGACAGCTCCAACTCAGCTCAAACTTATAGAGTTGTATTCAAAGCATAGAAACGTTCTCACAGCTCACTTTAACAGCGCCAACACAAGCAGTTTGATCACAAGTGCAATCAGTACTGAATGCGATGGCAGACTGCGCACTGCGGGCAGTTGACGAAGTCAGGAAGAAATTGAAAGATCTTCCGACGCATCAGCTTATTTACAGCACATATCGATCGATATTTTTGGAGAAGATTCCGGCCGCATCACGCGCAGATCAAGATGAGACAGCTGTCAGTGAGTAGCTACGCATTTGGGTGTAACTTTTACGCCTGCTCCATACACAGACGCAGCGCATACAGGGTGCACTAGTCATAAAATTAAGTTAGTCGTAACTTTGAGTTCTACATCGGACGTAGCGTGTAAACCTAGGCGTACGCCCAGCTGGTGCACTCGGCTGATCTTGTCACAAGTCCGAGTCGAGTTTCGAGTCATTTTCTTCCAAGTCCGAGTCGAGTTTCAAGTATTTACCTTCCAAGTCCGAGTCGAGTCGGAAGTCGTCAAATTTGCGACTCGAGTCGACTCGAGTCCGAGTCCCTATGACTCGAGTCCAATTGTCTGCTGGAAACTAGCAAAGATAATGCTTGCCCTTGCCCTAGCACTGGGCGTAAGATATGGGCCCCAGTGTTTGTGTAAATTACTTAAAGTCGAAGTGAACCGGAACGGAATGCACCAGCGCGAGCGTCGGACACTGAAAACGAATTGAGAGGCAGACCATATACGTGTCGATGATTTGATTTGACAATTCTGAGGATTGGCTTTGGCATTGGCCAATCCTGGCGTGTTCCACCCCCAAATCGAGTGGGATTCAGCGTGTTGTCGTGCTACGCGAGTGGGACCCGCAGAGTACCAGGGAGCCAGCTGCTTTGTGCGGAGCGAGCGGACAATCCGATCCATAGGTGCTGCCCGCCCGCCTCGAATCTCCGAGAGACGACCCCTGACAGCCAGGGAGGCTGTCAGGCTCGGAGGCGCGCGCCATTATCGTTATAAATGTAAATAATATTCCTGGAATGCGTGTTTTAACGAGCCAGTTACATTTCTTTGCATTCTTAGACATTACCGTTTGATTTAGTTTGCATAATTGCTCAAGTTAGTAGTTAGTTTATGGGCTAGAAACTCTGCCAGATGACAGGCACTAGGCGCCATTTTCCCCTTCATTTGGAAGAGAAAATTATCCTGTAATGAAGATTTGATTGACAGCTGCATGTCGTGAAATGATTGGTTGAAATGGGGTACAAATTTGATAGTACTAGGTGACATCAGCAAACTGTAAATTACTGTTATGAATGAAATCTTGAAAAACAAATTTTGATGTGAAAAAAAGTGAAAAACTAAAGAAATTAGATTGTTGTGATTTGTTTTGCATACATTATTAAATAGGTGCACTGCATACCCAGGTCATTCTTAGGTTCAGCTCGACTTTAAGCTGTGTTCACACCGAGATATTTATTTTCCTCTCTGTCGCTCGATTCAACCCTTTGGAATCGCTCTGTCGCTGTGTTTAAATCACTCGTCAACAGGCACAAGAATTGACGGACAACTGGGGGCTATAACATTACGCAATGTCATGATGTTTGTCCACTACGAGCCACCGTAGTTGTTTACAAGCTAAGCCTATCAGCGTGCTCCTAACGCGAGCTCTATACCGGTAGTACAGACTTCACTTCATGTCAGCTGTCAGCCTGTCAATCAGCTGTCAATGCGGTTTGTTGCCACAAAATAAACCAGCGGTTTGTTCCAAGCCAGTGTGATCCTTGACTCACTCTCACACGGCAGCCAATCAGCGTCGAACAGCGAGCGACTGATTTGACTGAGTTGGGATATTTCATCTCGGGCGACGAGCGAATTTTCGCCCTATCGCTCTGTCTCTGTCGCTCGGACACCCAGTGATTTTTCTTCCGGGCGAATATATGTTCAATCGCTCGTTTGCATTGACTTTGTATGTAAACTCGATGCCAGCGAAAAACTTTAATAGGTCGGTGTGAACGCACCTTAAGATTGAAAGTCATATTGCATTGAAAGGTCCTAGATATTTAGCTTTCCTTAAGATATTAAATTGATACTGGACTCTTGAGTTGTTCTGATCTGACAGTGGAAATTGACTTGAGGCATGGGACAGAGCTTAATCATATTAAACTCAATTAATTTAAATTAATTAATGACATTAACAGGATGTAATTTGCTCTCATGGGTCTGAGGCTGAGCAGCAGTTTGGCTTTTTGCTTTTGTCTTTACAGTTTTGGGAAAATAGAGAATAATTTGAAGCAGCTCGGAGACAAACAGGCTGAGGCCATCGTCCTGGCAGAGAGCGCCCTCTACTGGTTCACCGCCCAGGCACACAATGGAAAAACGACTGTAGTATGAATGGTGTTGTGTGCTGTGGAGGACAGAATCATCCATACTTATAAATACATAAATACTAAAATGATATGCATAGAAACCTGTAAATCAGCGATTTACAACCTGTGGGCCGCGGCCCTCTGGTGGGCCGCCAAATCATTATTATTATTATTTTTTATATTGAACAAATTAAAAAAAAAAACTTGCTGATGGACTGCTCCTTGAAAACTGTAACACTGAAAATGCTACAACATGTTTCAGATGCTGTGTTAAAATAAAAAGTGTTCTGAGAACGCATCATTTGGCCTCCGTATTTTTTATGGGATTTTCAAGTGGGTTCCTGAGCTGGAAAAGGTTATGAAACGCTGCTGTAAATAAATGGAGGAAACCAATCAAAGTGAGCATCATTCAATAGTCCTAGATATTTCGTTTTCTTCATCTTACCTCCTCCTCCTCCTCCTCCTCCCCCTCGGGCCGGGCCCAGCCTGGCTCCTGTGTCCGGGTCATACGAGTATGGGTAACCATCAGAGTATGGAGGAGGAGGGCCCGGCCTGGCTCCTGTGTCCAGGTCATACAAGTCTGGGTAAGGAGGCAGAACTGAGCTGCACAGACTAGCATAGTCCTCTGGAGAGAAAGAGAGGCAGAGAGAGAGACATAGAGGGAGAGAGAGACAGAAAGGGAGAGGGAGAGACACAGAGAGATTTTAGGTGATTGATTGGCTCGTTAAATGAGGAAATAAATAGTGGAACAGATTAAATGAATGCACTTTAATGTAAAATCGTTCACATCTGAAAAGAAGCACCAGAATTGCCACAAATACTGCTTGGGGATCGTTCTTTTGATCAAATTATATTAGCCACGCAAAAATCAAGATTTTTCTAATGGCCAATGGCTACCATTATCACCCCGGAAATGCTATTTTGGAGACAAAGGTGTGTAGAATTGTGCAACATGTATGTGATCTTGCTATCAAACTTATGACCACAGAGAAGCCAGATTTATTCCATGTAAATTTCAAAATGGCTGCCATTTCAGCCATTTTTACCATAGCGTTTCACTGTCCAGGGCGATTTTGATTATTGTGTCAAATGACACACACACATGAGTTTTTAAGAAATCCTTTCTATATCTCCTGAAAGTTTCAGCCCGATCGCACGTAAAACGGCATAGCCAAGAAGACACTTCTCATTGTTATTATAATAAGCTATTGATGATTTTGTTCATCTGGCCCACTTGAGGTCAAATTGGCTCCATGTGGCCCGTGAGTTTGATGCCCCCCCCCCCCCACACTCACCAGAATCAGTAGCGGGACATAGGGCGCACTGCAGCCCCCAGCCCTCTCCGAACAGACAGCAGCAGTCGATGAAGGTGACCTGAGCTCCCAGCAGGGGGCTCTGACACACCAGCTCAAAGGTCACATGCTGCCAGCAGAACGACAGGTTCTCATCTGGAAAAGTCAAAGAAAAGTCACGACAAAGCCACACGTTTAACAACCTAGCGCAGAGGTTCTCAAATGTTTTTCAGCCAAGGACCCCTTACAAGATAGAAAATATACCGGGGACCCCCTCATTCTGATTTGTGATTTTGCGCTAAGCTTAATTGTTTCCACGGTAACGTGCTTGACTTTTAATTTGATAGGTTTGTTATTAGAATGTAATCCATGAACCATTTTAGATTTAAAGCATAAACTATCTATGAAGATTTTGCACTTTTTTTTTTTCTTTTTTTTTCTTACATTACATTTACATTACGTCATTTAGCAGACACTTTTGTTTTGTCCAAAAGCGACTTACAATATCACAATTTGTCAACAGTACAGAAAACCACTATGCAACACCATCAATGACAGCCAAGATATTTTGATAGACTAGCACCATGTAGGAAGTAGTTTGAGAAGGAATAAGTAACATGTAGCATTTTTTTTTAATAAAAAAAAAAATATATATATATATATATATATATATATATATATATATATATATTTATTTTTTTACCTGAAAACTTTTCGCGGACCCCCTGGCAAAGTGCCGCGGACCCCCATTTCAGAACCACTGACCTAGCATATTCCCTCTACTAATGGCCCAGGCCTTTATTGATCTCAGGTGCAGATGGTAGCAGGTGTTTATTGGAAGGAGACAGGCCTGTATTTCTAATTCCCTCTGATCAGTCTATTCCTTGTTTTTCTGACGTGCTTCTTGTTTGTTATGTAGTTCGTTATGTGCAATGCATTCCCAGTAATAAGCAGTAGCTTCTGGTTAGCCATCTGCTACCTTGACAAGATTAAAGTTCAAATAGATCATGATTGACACTGACACGAGGTGCTTTAACCTAAATGTAACTACTGACATCTTTTGGCACTTGTGACGTACTACAAGCTACAGTGACATTATTATATTATATTATATTATTATATTATTATATTATACAGTATAACAGCGGAGTTCACTGCTATCCACCATTCTCCCCCCCACGTGAG